>NC_053164.1:23905570-24170570 GCF_016835505.1 Polypterus senegalus
ATTGCAAAAATCCAGACGAGAAGTGACAAGGCTATGAACAAGAATAGGAGTGGTGTGGGGAGTGAGGGAGGGTCGAATACGATTAATGTTACGCAGGAGGAAATATGCAGACTGGGAGATGTTATTGATGTGGGACTGAAAGGATAAAGTACTGTGAAAGATGACACCCAGACTCTTAACCTGTGGGGAACAGAGGAATTATCAATAAACAAAGGAAAAATGATCAGTTTTGGATAAAGTTGATTTTGTACCAAAGAGGAGAACCTCAGTTTTGTCACTATTCTTGTCACAGTTGTTCTTATGTTCTTAATTGTGACTTGGCCCATGTCTTCAGATCAGCGCTAACCATGCCCACTTTTTTGGCAGGATACATTTTAGTAAATTAAGTCAATTAAAGAGGTTAAAATTCCAAAAACTTGAACATCTGGTTAGTGGTGGACCAGGCATGTCAACAGATTCATCTGCACATATCAGGAGGCATACAATGTGGCACGTTGGCTAAAAGGTGGGATCTGAAACACTAAATGTGTAGGTTCAATTCCCACCTCTTACCCACTGTGTGACTTTGAGCAGGTAACATGACCAATCTTCTTTTCTGTTATCCCTGGAACCAGTACTGGATGAGAGCTTCACTGTTGAAAGGCCGACTCATCAATATAAAAGGTTGATCTCTTTCAAATTCTCAAGGCTTAACATGTGCTATTCATTTGGACATCACGTAACTGTGTAACATGATTAATAATGTAATCTTGTGATGGTGTATGCTGGGAAGTGAGGCTAACACAATCTGCGCCAGTTTATACTTTATGGCCAGGATTGTCTCCAACAGGTATAGCCGTATTTTTATGCCAGCAGAGTAAACTCTGACACCTGAAAGACAGAGGTGAGATTCAGCCAAAACCCACTGGCAATACTTTAATTTAGATACTGCAAACTTGTCATGGATTTCATTATGAGGAGGACAATGACAGACACACAACATGGCATCCAATGGACAAAGGACTCCCGACTCACAGATCTTAATTTCGCTGATGACATAGTTTATTGGCCGTAAGTAAACCTGCACTACAAGCTATGACCACAAACCTCGAACGTGAAGCAGAAGAGTTGGATTAATTATCAGCTCAGACAAGTCTAAGGTCATGGAGGATAATCGTAAATCAAATTACCATCTGGCACCATGTAATAGACGAGATTGACAAATTCACATATCTTGACAGTTTCATATCAAATGATGGGGACATGGAAACGGACATGAAATGTCCGACATTTCCACCACGTCTGGTCATCTTCATCTGCATTACAAATTCAACCGCACGCCATGATTGTCATCCCAACTGCCACATACGGCAGCCAAACTTGTAGAATGTGAAACTGATTGCTCTTAAGCTCAATGCTTTTCAGCAGAAGTACCTCAGATGAATACTTGGTATCTTATATAGAGTGAACGTTACAAATGACAAATGAGGTGCTGAAGGGCCTGAGGTCACTGGAAGATATCATTACACAACACAGGGTGCGCTTCACCGGACACATACTACGTCTTCTGACTGGATGCATTTCAAAGTTCGCCATATGCTGAACACCACCAAAGAGGACACAAATACCAGGCAGGCCACTTACCACTTGGAGATCAACTTTTTTCAGGAACCTAAAAATTGTCAACCGTTGGATGTAGCTGATCGAGTACTTTGGAGAGCATTTACTGCCTGATGCGTCAAGAAGTGTGGGAAGACCTAAGCTAAGCTAAAACTGCAGAAATGCATTCGTTACTCATTTACTCTTATGTAACAAGATCTTAACAAAGGCTTATTTGAGTCTTCATAACACTTAAAAAGCATCTGTTAAGTGTTTATTCTTCTCTGTAATGTGACCTAATAACAGAACATCACTTTGGAGTGCTCTGAGGCGGCATAACTGAGACACATTTCTCCTGATATTAAATATTTAGACTTGTGAACCCTTCATCTTAACAAGTAATTTGACCATCATGTCAATATGTCACACTGCACAGACATGAAGGCCCACTGATTACTTAAAGGTATTTTGAAGACAAGAACAAGTCTTTGTTAAGGTCTTGTTACATCAGAGTAAGTGAGTAATAGATGCATTCTTGCAGTCCGTAAACTAACGTGTTACCAAACTCATTTCCTTTTACTAACTTTTACTTGCCTAATTCAGCAACATGGATGGAGGAATCCCTCAGCGGATATGGAGCAGTGATCAAAGGGAAGGCAAAACTTACGTCAGAGGCTGCCAGCGCACTGTCGCCAACTTCTTTTCACTCCCAGGCGTCTTCCTTTTCACTTGGTCAGTCATCTCTGTCCCTGCGTTCTTCAACTGAACAGCATTTGGCACTGAACCGATGATGGGATTGGTGGGCTGTGCATGGGGGGTCGTGACAGGAGCAGCTGTGGTAATGGCTCGATCACACCGGGAGCCTTCGAAGCCAGGCTTGCAGACACACTTCTGAGGTTGTTTGCAGGTGCCTCCATTTAAACAACGTGGGGTACACTGAGCTGTGAGGAGAGGAATCAGGTGAGAAGAGAGGGTAAGGCTTCAAGTAACCAAGACAGCAATGTCATCACACTTACTGTATATATACAAATGGTGAAAGGGACTAAACAAATATCTCAAAAACAAAGAAAATTACTTTTTATTTTCTGCTTCTTCTTCTTCTTCTTATAATAATAATAATAATAATAATAATAATAATAATAATAATAATAATAATAATGGGCGACACGGTGGCAGTGGTAGTGCTGCTGCCTCGCAGTTAGGAGAGCAGGGTTCACTTCCCGGGTCCTCCATGCGTGGAGTTTGCATGGTTTCCTCCCAGAATCCAAAAACATGCAGGTTAGGTGCATTGTCAATTCTAAATTGTGGTTGGTGTGTGTGTGTCCTTCACCAGCCCATAGTTTCTTTCCTGCCTTGCACCCTGTGTTGGCTGGGATTGGCTCCAGCAGACACCCATGACCCTGTAGTTAGAATATAATGGATGGATAATAATAATTCTTTACATTTGTATAGCACTCAAAGCTCTTCAGTGAGTGGGGAGCCACTTCAACCACTACTAGTGTGCAGCATCTACCTGGATGATGTGACGGCAGCCATTTTTGTGTCAGTACTCTCACCACACATTAGCAGTTAGGTGGAGAAGTGGTGAGAGACGGTTACCCAATTAGAGACAGGGAATGATTAGAGGCCTAGAATGACTAGGTAAAGGTCGACAATTTAGCCTGGAAATCGGGATACACCTCACACTTTACGAAGGATGCCCTGGGATCTTTTATGACCAGAGAGAGTCAGGACCTCAGTTTTTTTTTTGTCTCATCTGAAGGATGGTACCATTTTTACGGCACAGTGTCCTCTTCACTTCATTGGGGCTTAGGGATCAACACACAGACCACAGGGTAAGCGCCTTCTGTTGGCCTCACCAACACCTCTTCCAGCAGCAACCCAATCATCCAAGATGATCTGTTCTGAAGTGCAGGCAGTATGGCTATTACATGCATGAATACGGGACTCAAAACAGGTTGAGTATGCCTAATCTGAAATGGATTTTGGTATCCAGTGGTTCCTGCGGTTCACAAGCACAATCTGTTCGTGAACCAATTTGTTCGTAGCCCAAAGCAATTTTTCCCTTAAGAATACAGTAATCCCTCCTCGATCGCGGGGGTTGCGTTCCAGAACCCCCCGCGATAGATGAAAATGCGCGAAGTAGAAACCATATGTTTGTATAGTTATTTTTATATATTTTAAGCCCTTATAAACTCTCCCACACTGTTAACATTATTAGAGCCCTCTAGACATGAAATAACACCCTTTAGTCAAAAGTTTAAACTGTGCTCCATGACAAGACATTTGACAGTTCTTTCTCACAATTAAAAGAATGCAAATATATTTTTTGTTCAAAGGGTGTCTGCATCAGGAGAAGAGAATTTAAGAGAGAGCGCGAGCGCTCGCAAAGAAAAGCAAACAATCAAAAAATCAATACGTGTCCTTTTAAGTTTGCCGAAGCACCGAATAAAGCGGCATTTTTCGGAGGAGCGTCAGTATCTTCTAAGCAAACAACCTCTGTGCAAACAGCCCCTCTCATCTCCTCCGTCAGGCGCAGAGAACGTCAGAGAGAGAGAGAGAGAGCGAGATTAAAGCAACAATCAAAAAATCAATACGTGTGCTTTTGTGCTTTTAAATATGCCGAGCACCGCAATAAAGCGGCATTTTTTAGAGGAGCCGTCAGTATTTTTTAAGCAAACAGCTTCTGTGCAAACAGCACCTCTGCTCACACCCCCTCCGTCAGGCGCAGAGAATGTCAGAGAAAGACCGAGAAAAGCAAACAATCCACTCGGGGAAGCACATCGTATATCATTGAGGATTTTTTGTTAATATGTAATACATGCTCTGATTGGGTAGCTTCAAAGCCATCTGCCAATAGCGTCCCTTGTATGAAATCAACAGGGCAAACAAACTGAGGAAACATTTACCATAAATTAAAAGACCCATTGTCCGCAGAAATCCGTGAACCAGCGAAAAATTCGTGATATATATTTAGATATGATTACATTTAAAATCCGCGATAGAGTGAAGCCGCGAAAGTCGAAGCGCGATATAGTGATGGATTACTGTATATTGAGGTGTAATTAATTGGTTTCCCAAGCACACCTAGCACCTTTTTTTTCATTATGTTTTGTTTTCTTATAGTACAAAATGTAAAAAAAAAGACATTACAGTATTAAAAAGCCTTAATAATACGAAAATAAAAATTTGCAATATCCGACACACGAACACCATGTTCATGATTTTCAAAGATTTCTTCCTTCACTTGTATGGTGATTTTCCTAACCACCTTCTTCTCCTTTTCAACACCATTATCGCTTCTCACTTTCTTAGGAGCCATGCTGAAATAGCAACAGGAGCTACCGTAACAAAGAACACAACACATGTACAGCAAGAACTAGCACACATCTGACCGCGACCGAAGACTGGGAGACAGTGGACAGGATGTTCGGCTAGCGGGACACTCTTGCGTCTCCGGGATTTTGTTTATAAACCAAAATGTGTTTGTTAACCACGGCATTTTTTTTATGAAATTTTTGACCGTGAACCAATTTGTTCGTGAACAGTGGCGTTCATGAACCGCAGGTATGGCAAGATATCTTGGGGACACCTTTGATCAAGTAGGGAAATGCAGTCAAACCAGCTACATAATGATTCACGTGTATAATAGTTCATATCACTGAGCTGTTATTATAATAAGTGTTGACGTGACAAACATGTTACACCTCAAAAGTGATGCATATGTTGTACAGGCTGTATTTTGCCATTACGGGTTACTGAGTGTATACTGATGGATAAAAATGGTGAATTTATCCAATTAAAATGAAATCTACTGCACAGTTTGCAGAAGGTGAGGGGTCTGCAAACTGACTGAATCCACTGTATATGGTTTTTTAAATAGCATGGATTATAAAAGATTCAATAAAAACAAACAGGTGAGCTTTATTCAACATAACGTGGTCTTTCTACAGCAGTCCACAATGTAAGATGTAAAAGACTAGTTACCCAGAGGAATTAAAAATCAGAAAAGAGATCTCCTTTGTATCTTTTTGGTTTCTCCTAGACAACAATGACATCCATCCATTTTCCAACCCGCGGAATCCGAACACAGGGTCACTGGGGTCTGCTGGAGCCAATCCCAGCCAACACAGGGCACAAGGCAGGAACCAATCCCGGGCAGGGTGCCAACCCACCGCAGGACACACACAAACACACCCACACACCAAGCACACACTAGGGCCAATTTAGAATCGCCAATCCACAATGAGATCAGAAAGAAATAAAATGGAGGCACCTTCTACTGCCTCATGCTTCACAGGTTTTTCTCCTGAAATTAAGTACCCCAGTATATGCAATGTGTGCTCAGTAGTATATGGTGAAATGTGGAGGATGTTGTTTGTGGTATTAAAACACTTTACTATGTCTACAAAACGGGAGTCCTTGATTCCAACTAATACTATTAGCTACACTAATATACTGTACACTGCTCAATACAATTAAGGGAACACTTAATCATCACAATCTAACACTAATTCAAGTTCAGATTAAGGGATATCATTCTGTCCAGTTAAGGCACATAAGCGATTGTGAATCAACTTCACCTGCTTTGGTGCAAATAAAAGTGACAACAGATGCACTGGAGGGGCAACAGCAAGACAACCCTAAAAGGGAATGGATTTGCAGGTGAAGGGTACAGACAATTGCTCGCCCCTTATCCTTCCTGAAAGATTCTTCTCTAGTTTCATGCTTTGCTGGTGTCCTTGTCAGTACTGGTAGCATGAATGCAATATCTGCAGCAATTCGGGTTGCACAGGTAGTCCAGCTCCTCTAGAGGATGGCACATCCATACATGCCGTTGCAAGTAGGTTTGCTGTGTCTTTGAGCACAGTCTCAAGTGTATGGAGGAGATGCCAGGAGATGAGTTGTTACATGAGGACAACTGAACAGGGCTGTAGAAGGGCATGAACCCAGCAGCAGGACCGGTATCTGCTCATTTGTGTGAGGTGGAACAGGAGGAGCACTGCCAGAGCCCAAAAAATGACCTCTAGATGGCTACTGGTGTGCATGTTTCTGACCAAACTGTGGTCATGAAGGTAGCTTCCTCTAATGGGACTTGTGGTCACAACCCACCACAGTCCAGCTTGATTGGCATTCACCAGTGAAAACCACAATTGGCAGCTCCACCACTGGTGCCCCATTCTCTTCATAGAGCAGGTTCACACTGTGCACATGTGACAGACCTGAAAGAGTCTGGAGACACTGTGGTGAACATTATGCAGCCTGCAGCATCATCCAGAATGACCGGTTTGGTTGTCGGTCAGTGAGGGGAGCATATGCTGGGGGCATCACACAGACCTCCATGTGCTAGGCAACAGAACTCTGACTGCTGGTGAAATCCTTAGAGCCATTGTCAGACCTTACACTGGTGCAGTGGGTCCTGGGTTCCTCCTGGCGCAGGACAATATCCAGCGTCGTGTGGCTAAAGTGTGTAGGCAGTTCTTGGATAACAAAAGTATTGATGCCATTGACTGGCCCACCTGTTCCTGAGACCTGAATTCAATTGAGAACCTCTGGGATGTTACATATCGGTACATCTAAAGGTGCCAAGTAGCGATACAGACAATCCAGGAGCTCACTGATGCCCTGATCCAGGCCTTGGAGGAGATCCCCTGTCAGGGGTGGTCAATTATTGCTGATGAAGAGCTTATTGCTGAAGTGACATTTTGATGCTTCATTTTAGAGGTCTTGCTTGTTAAGGTTCCCCACCCTTAATTGCTTATTTCAGTCTAAAACAGCTGCTTTCAGTGTTTTAATGGCTCTTTATTAGCAATAAGATGTAAATGACAAAGCAGCCAGCAGTTCTCCATCTAACTTGTTTCCATTTACATCTGTTTGTGTTTATCATGCACTGTTTGATTTAATGTGACAGAGTGAAAAGATTTAGGCTTCAAATCATTTGGATGATATGCTTGGAATGGAAAAAACCTGTGATGTAAGAACCTAACATTGCAGACTAACAAGCCATAAAATTAAATAAGGTCTGAGATTGGCAAGGATTGGCTTCTAATTAAGCAGTTGGGTTGGAATGAAAACCAGCAGCTACTGCAGCTCTCCAGGACTGACCCCGGGGTCACCATCAGCTGTCTCATCAGGAGCAAGCCCAAACGTCAGGAGAGCATACAGGTATGTGGGGGGCCATACACACTAATGGGTCACATTAGTGACATTCACACAAGCTGGATCAGCCTGTGGTTTCAATTTTTCACTTTGGTTTTCAGTGGGATGTTGAATTCAGCCATCAATGGGTTGGTGATTTTGGTTTCCAATGAAAATTGTTACATAATTTTGTTCTCAATGAATTACACAGTTATTGCTTAGTAACGATTTTCCACTTGAATATTTTGTTCACCGAGATCCAATGTGTTGTTCCAATGAGATCATAGGCATTCTAGAAGAAAAGACAGGCAGTGTGGTCTTCAAACACTGAGATTGTGGATTCAAATCCCACTGCTGACACTGTGTAACCACCTGCCTGTGGTCCAACTGGAAAAACAAATGAAATGGAACCAATCATATCTCAAATGTTGTAAGTCACCTTGGATAAAGGTATCAGTCCAATAATAAGTAAAAAAAAGAGAAGACTAGAAAGAGATTTCACAAAACATAACACGCTTTTCAAATCAAATTCTCAGTTTGTACTTATGTTGTATCTCATCTCTCCATTTTGTCTAATGCTATCTCTCCTAAGGAATTTTGTAAATGAAACATAAATGAGAATCTTTTTAAAGTCTGATGAGCCATGAAAGATGAACTTTTGAGCAGTCCGATGTTCTTATGGCAAGTGCAACAATACACCTGCATGCAGAGCAGACACCCAGCGGAGCCGTGCCTCCCGAGAGCCCAGGGCACCTGTGCAGTAAGCTTCAACATAATCATCTACTCCTGTCAGCCAAGTATG
The DNA here is from genome assembly GCF_016835505.1 of Polypterus senegalus. Classification (NCBI taxonomy): domain Eukaryota; kingdom Metazoa; phylum Chordata; class Cladistia; order Polypteriformes; family Polypteridae; genus Polypterus; species Polypterus senegalus. The sequence continues at coordinate 23,914,089 of NC_053164.1, forward strand.
CACTTTGCAAATCTGCACTGATAACAGAATGATGTGCAGATCTGGATGTTTGGAACTCCCCTCTTTAAATCTTAATTTTTCAAATTCCTTAGCAACTCCAACGCTCAAAGAATGTACAGTTGTTGTTTTTTTTTTCTGCTGGAACAGCTGTAAGCAGCTTTAACTTCAGAAGAACGATGCCCTGTTTCTACTCTGGTATATGCCAGGTGCAGATAAAATGTGTCATCTAATCAATAGTGTCCAAAGTTTCAAATCACCAATTACTGTTTGGGATAAGTGACTCGGGAATGCTCTACTTCTCAGATTGTGAAAGGAAAGGATCTTCCAGCTCAAACTTAGCAGCCACACTCTCACCCAGAGGAGAGCAAATAAAGCACAAGAAAGTCTCCAGGTTAACGTAAGGTGGAATAAGGAACATAAAGATTAAAATGTGACCTTAAGCAAACGCACAATCAAAACTGGACATCAGAAAGAAATCTGGGAACATCTCTAAAAGTGAATTAAATTTAGGCAGGATCATCAGCTGTGCTTTATGGGAAGTCGGCAGAGGACTACCCTAGCAGGTCGCATGCATATGATTGGCTGATTACCCTGGTCCTGGTGATGGATAGGTCTGCCCAAAAAACTTTGATTCTCGTACTTTATCTGTGCAATCTCTCGCTGTCTACCGTACATTACTTAGGCAACGAGAAAGAAAGAATAGACAAACAAGAAAGAAACAAAATGCATTTAAGCCACTAAGCATTGGATACAAAAAAGAAAGTAGATATATTTCGTTAAATTGTCTTCAAGAGTCCTTTAAAGTTCATCACAGACCTTTCAGGCAAAAACTTGTCACTGAGACGGATACAGCTTGTTTTTAATATATAGAGTTTAGCTCTCCAATAGAGTCCCTTTCAAGCTCCTTTCTTCCATCCAATGGTAACATTTTCTAAAAGGTGAGCAGCACCGTCTTCGAGGCAGAAGCTGAAGCTTTATTTTTTTTGTTCACTCCTATTTCAAATTTAAATTTACCTCCCTGTAAAATTCAAGGTTGAGAAATTCCAATACTTGTCTCTGCTTTTGACGCATTTGTCACTTTTATGTGTGGCAGATACAAAACACAAACTGGTTCGATTACTGGAGTGACGAGGCCTTGAGCTTGACTCCCCCACCACAGCACACACTTGGGATGTATACAGTATTATGAAACCTTTAAGTCAGCCCATTATAGTAAATGGAAATTTCAATGCAGCACTTAGCAGCAATCTGGGGTCACAAATTCATTAAAATGATCTCAACAATACAGGACAGAGGGGGGAATTATTGTGGAAAGTATTTTCCTTTTCACCCTAATCCAAAATGTTAGGTTCTTTGTTATCTGGGAGCAAATACTCCTAACTATAGTGTTATAGAACACATTTACCTATGCAAGACCCCACTCGTGGTACCATGTGTGATGTGTGGCCCTTTTAGACTTGCACAAGACAGAAGAAGGTAAATCCAGGTTTCTGAGAAAATCAGCTTTACTGTTATGATGACAGGAAGATTGTCAAAGCATTTACTCCAAACTATAGTACCGTATTTACGCGTGTACCACCCGCACATTTTTTCCTGAAAATTAGCATTAGAAAATCAGGTGCGCATCATACACAAGGAAATGTAATTCTGTAATGTTTACATCTTCTGCTTGGGCTCGCTTGCTCTCTCTCTCTAAACGCTTCCTATACAATCACAACACGCGTCGTACACGGGGCAAAACGATTTTCTTTGTAAAAATTAGGGGGGGCGTCTTACACGAGGGCACATGGTACATTAGTAAAAACAGTAATATAAAACACCTTTACCTGTGCAAGACCCCACTCGTGGTACCATGTGTGATGTGTGGCCCTTTTAGACTTGCACAAGAGAGAGGGAGGTGAATCCAGGTTTCTGAGAAAATCAGCTTTACTGTTATGATGACAGGAAGATTCTCAAAGCATTTATTCCAAACTATAGTAATATAAAACACCTTTATCTATGCAAGACCCCACTCATGGTACCATGTGTGATGTGTGGACCTTTTAGACTTGCACAAGAGAGAAGGAGGTGAATCCAGGTTTCTGAGAAAATCAGCTTTATTGTTATGACGACAGGAAGATTCTCAAAGCATTTACTCCAAACTATAGTAATATAAAACACCTTTGCCTGTGCAAGACCCCACTCGTGGTACCATGTGTGACCCTTTTAGACTTGCACAAGAGAGAAGGAGGTAAATCCAGGTTTCTGAGAAAATCAGCTTTACTGTTATGATGACAGGAAGATTATCAAGGCATTTACTCCAAACTATAGTACCGTATTTACGCGTGTACCACGCACACATTTTTTCCTGAAAATTAGCATTAGAAAATCAGGTGCGCATCATACACAAGGAATTGTAATTCTGTAATGTTTACTTCTTTTGCTTGGGCTCGCTTGCTCTCTCTCTCTAAACGCTTCCTATACAATCACAACACGCGTTGTACACGGTGCAAAACGATTTTCTTTGTAAAAATTAGGGGGGGCGTCTTACACGAGGGCACATGGTACATTAGTAAAAACAGTAATATAGAACACATTTACCTGTGCAAGACCCCACTCGTGGTACCATGTGTGTGAATCCATGTTTCTGAGAAAATCAGCTTTATTGTTATGACGACAGGAAGATTCTCAAAGCATTTACTCCAAACTACTGTATAGTATTATAGAACACCATTACCTGTGCAAAACCCCACTCCTGGTACTATATGTGCTGTGTGAATCACAGACTTGCACAAGACAGAAGGAGGGGAGTCCAGGAGTTTATTCAAACGGCAAATCATGCATTCGCTCCCTTCTCAGATCAAAAGAAAAGATAGCTTACCTACACAAGAGAGGAGACAGAAAGTTAGCACACAACCAGGTCCGCAGCTGGGACATCAACCATTTGGTGCGGTGAGCCTGTGAACTTGCAGTTGAACCGGCAACAGACAACCCCCCTGCCTGCTTTAACAGAAGTTCACAGCACTTATGCCAGAAGCACACTATCAAAACTGCCTCCCCTTGACCTGTCACGCCTCTATTTATTTTATTTCTTTTTGTCTTTTATTAGATGCAACTGAGAAGGCAAATTTCACGTGTCATTGTGTAAACATAACTAAATAAAGAAACCCTGAACATTAATGAGGTGCCAGTGTTTATTACTTTATTTCCAGTAAACCCAAAGGTTCCACTGAAAGTATCATATTAGCACACCCAGTGATTTATCATCAAATAATTCCATGACTCTATTTTTCTTGTTAAAGATCGGCAGGTAGCAATGAGTGCTGAGCATTCACCAGCACTGGACACGACAATCTGACGGTCCTGGTTGGCACCATGATCCTCATCAGCTTGAACCTGAATCGTTGATAACAGAACCAAGGATGAGCCTGGCAAATGAGGTGTGATGGATGGCACACATTGGTGGACATCCTAACCAGGATGGGGCAAAATGTCTTGCTTTGACAGGAGACCAGCCATGCAAAGGTACAAAAACATGAGTGAAGATCATCCTCTCTTAATCAGGAGACTAGCAAAAGATACCAGTGCCATAGTGGGTAAACTGGCATCTCGGTAGGGTTGGACCAAAGGAACAAGGAGCCTAGTGTAGTGGAAGTACAGGGGGAGACAACCTTGCAGAATTGCATGCTCCTCCAACACACTAGATGGCAGCCTCCCTGGGAGACAATACCTGTATGGATACCTGCACGGCACATTGGGAACTATAGTTCCATAGGACAGCCCTTGTCAGGTTCCACAGAGTGCTGCAGGGATTCATCATCCCGACTTATGGCGTCTAGGATGGCAGCCAGAGTAGTCTGGTGCTCTTTCTTGGTCTGTGTTTTTGTGCAAAGTTCGCTGTCACCATGCAGAGTCATATAAAAATATACAACGGAAGAGCCAGCTACTAATCAGCCTGCTTACCTGTGATCGAAACTGTTGCGTGGATGCATGTGCTGTGAAGGAGATTAACAAAGTTTTACTTTAAGATAGCCTAGAGGAATACAGGTGGGCCAAGATGATAATCATTTAATAGGCCAGCATGGAGGGGAGAAGTAAATTTATGACACCCCTTCATCCTCCAAGACACAAGTTTGGAGGATGAGAGACAGGCTTTAGATGAAGGAGTCTGTCAAATGTAACTAGAGCAGGCCACCAAGGAAGAAAGGCGTATAAAGTCAGACCATGAGATGGCTAACAACAGAGCTGACCAGATGATACCGTGAAAAGAGATGGCCAGAGAGAATCGAGTGTATCTACAAGTTTATACACCAAATAAAACTACACATCTAGCACTGACAGACTGTAGAATCAGAAGTGTAGAATCTTCAATACAAAGGAAATACTCTGTAATTCATCAAGATTGTCGTGTTTCAGCTATAGGTTCCTCATCTAGCTGGGGTTCAAATCTTTATGTAATTTTTGTTCAATTTTAATTCTTTTGTTTTTTTTTTCTCTTTTGTTTAAATGTTTTGTTTTGTGTTAGAATTGCTAGTGTGTATTTATTTATATTTTTTGTTTTTCATTTTCTCTATGTATCAGTGCCTTGGTTATGTTCCATGGGTTTTGTGTGTGATTCCCCAAGAGGCAAGGCCACCTGTCCAATCATCGCCAGGAACTGCCCTCCGCCCTATAAATTCAGAGGGTCTCCCATAGTTCCTGGGGGATCATTGTTAATACACTCTGGAGTGGGTAAGTTATTGTGTGTTGCTTTACCTTGTGCCTTTTTTGTGAATTTCTGGATTTTGTTTCGACTTTGTTTCTTGTTTACATATTGGATTGCCTTGCCTTTCCAAGTATTTCCTAATTGTGTTTCTCAGAGCTTCCAGACTTACTGAGCATTTCGTAAAATTTTTTTTATAAAGATCCTATATTTTCCCTGTTTTCTAGCCAGGGTTTGGTGGTATATCCCCCACTGTGGACTTTTTTGAAGGTGCTTTGGAAATTATGTGCCTCGGGATCCTTAGCTCATAACAAAGATTAGAAGAATGAATTGCTCAAAAAAGGCCGCTGCAATGCAAGGAGCGTCCTTAACTAACAGTTATATATTTATCAATTACCCCAAGAATGACCAAGAATGATAAATACTCAATCATTTCAGTGCTGTCTCAGTTCAGCAAAAATCTTCTTTGGGCAACTGTGCAGGATGCCCTGGTGACTTGGTATAAATAAATTAACCTTCAAATCAAACAGCTACAACTGATTCTTTAATAAAGAGGAAATCCTTGACAACTGCCCATTACGTTATGCATCAAAACTGTGGTGGTGGTGAGAAAAGAGAGAGAAGTATTGTGAGACTGCGGATACTGCAAGCGGTGACTGGAGGGGGGCAGTTTTGTTGCTCGTGCAGTGTAGTGTCCCTTGGGAGGCTACTGCTCCTGACTGGACAGAGGCTGGATGGGGCAGAGGGGACCGTTTCACTAACCGACCAACACACAGCCTTGAAGTGTCCCACGAATGGCTGCCCCATTCGTTCTCGGTGGGCGGCTGGTGATCCTGCAAGCAGTGACCCGGTTATGGCTGAACGGAGGCCATTGAGGGTGAATGGGGTGGTGGGGGGCAGCATTGTATTGTGCCTCGGGTGGCTGCCTGTTCAATAGGGGCAGTGGTGGGCAATTCATTACCCGCCTTTGGCCACACCATGGTCGTTCTCGGTGGGCTGACGCTGAAGGCAGGATACTGTATACAAGTGGAGGTGACTGAGTGGTGGGCATGTGGTGAACCGCCGCCCTCATTCATAAAAGGGGCTACCTCCCTCCATTCATTGGCTGGAGAGGAGAAGGACAGAGCTTGGTGGAGAGGAGTGGAGACGATAAAGAAAACATTTGGAAAGGTCTGGACTTTGGGGGAGTTTTGGGGTTGTTTGCACCTTGTAAATAGAGTATTTTTAAATAAAGCATATGTTGGGTGATTATAACGATGTCTGCCTGTCTGTGTCCGGGCCGCTTACCACAATATACATATATATATATATATATATATATATATATATATATATATATTGTCACACACGCGCATGGGAGGCAGCTAAAGGGCTTGAGTGAAGGCAGTTCGAGGCATGCCGGGTGTGGCAGAGTGCACTGACTCTTTTTCTCCCTTGCCTGTAGACCATCCCCGGGGGATTTCACCTGGATCTCCTGACATCACTTCCGGGACTGAGCCAATGGAAGTCGGCCACACCAGCTCCAGTCCCTCTGATGTCACCTCCGGCTACGAGCCAATGGTGGAAGACCACGTGCCAGATCCATATGACCTCACTTCCTGTCTCCCCCTTTAAAACCTGCCCCTTTTCCTTTGTTTCCTCAGTCTTGTTTTGGACTCGGTTGAATGCACTTCAGTGCTGTTTGTTCTGATAAAACGACTTTTGCAGCCAGGATACCACAATATACGGGTGGCTGCCCCAACTCTTTATCTGTCCATGTCTCGCTCTTGTGACAGTGGCGTAGTCGGCAGGATGGAGAAGTCCCGGAAGAGAAGGGGACAGGACCTGCAATATACCCAGGTGGGAGCGTACCGGGCCGAGTATTCAGGCGGGAGGGTGCCCCGTGGTTCGGCGTGACCCGGTGCGGGCTCCGCTCCCGGCACTCATAACTAGGCCATCTGGAGTGGCCAGGGAGTGTGCGGGTGGGGCTCACAGAATTGGGCTGCCCTGGAGGGGGGAGGCAAAAGGGACTCAGTATGCTCTCTTGGGGGAGAGTGCCTGCCTCCTGCGAAACCAAAGCCCCATTTACCACCTAGGGGTGCCCCAGACTGGCAGGTGAATAAAATAAAAATGGAGGTTGGACCCTGAGCGCCGCCACCAACAAACAAGCCTGGTCCTTATGGGCAATGGTAGGGCATTGGCTACGCCATTTGAAAACACGCCCTACCAAATAATAGAGCAGGTAGCTTGCTATCTGCTCCTGGAAGCGCTTCCCGTGGCTTCACCCAGCCGGTTTGGGGCAAGCAGTTTAAGAACATGTCTGAGCTCATAGAGCTTATGGAGATGCAGAGGGCGGCCTCACACTCTGGGGGAGCAGAACCATCCTCATGTCAAACTCAGCCGGGTGCGTTCCAAGACCTAGCCCCTCCCTGTACAATCCGGAGCTCAGATTGGCGCCCAGCGGGCTGGCGCAAAACCGCTTGGAGGCAAGGAGGAATGCAGGTGGAGGGCGAGGAGGGGTTGGTGTGTTCTGGCTAATCCGTTGGCGGTCCCACATACTGGCGCAGTGATCGCCAACGGACACAAGACCACAGGTTTGTTCGACCGCAGCAACATTTCCATTGTTGCCCGCCGCTTGTGCAACCGCAACAGTGGCTAAAATTTAAGACCGGTATAACCTGTGTCCACGGAGACATCCGCTGGTACAGGTCCGCCGCTGTGTCATCAGTTACGGAGGGTCAGTTCAGAACTCACCGTAGCGGTCCTACCTGATCCTCCACACCCGGTGATACTAGGGCGGACTGGTCTAAAATCAAAAGCGTGAGACACATACCACTCCCGGGTTAATTTGGGCCTCGTTATGGACGGAGATAACCCGTCTCAAGCTGCCTCCACGCCGTAATCAGCCGGCAGAGAGAGACGGCGTCGCCCTGACTGACGGGCAACTCCCGGCCGCCGCTGGCTAACACGCCATCCACCAACGCCGGGCGGAGCGGAGGAAACCACGCCCATTGAGGTCGACGCTGACCCTCTCTCCGTGTTGCGGTTCCAATTTAAAGAAACGCGGCTTCTTTAGAAGGGAGCAATGGAATGATGACTCCCTGAAGTTTGTAAAAATGCAGTGGTCCTTGTCAATGGCCAGCGACTAATCAGTCGATGCCACAGGGCCCCTACTTTGTGCTAGATAATGACCTCCTTTACCGTGTAGCAATGCATGACGGGCAGGAGACGAGGCTGCTGCTAGTGCCGCGTACCTTCCGCGGCAGGTCTGAGCTAGCACACGCCCACCTCCTAGGTGGCCACCTGGGCACCGAAAAACTCTGGAGGGATCAAGCCCGCTTCTACTGGCCAGGAATTAATGAGGAGGTTCGCCGCTTTGGCGCTTCCTGCCCGGAGTGTCAACTGCGACAAATTCCTAGGAGGGACCGTGCTCCTCTTGTTCCTATTCCACTGATTGACGCCCTTCCACAGAATCGGGTCGACCTGGTGGGACCCCTAGAGCCCTCAGCCCGAGGACACAAGTACATTTTAGTCCTCGTGGATTATGTTACACGATACCCCGAAGCTGTTCCGTTGCGCCAGCTACCTCTAAAGCCATCGCACGGAATTACTAGGGTATTGGCGTGGGGATCCCCAAAGAAGTCTTGACAGACCAGGGGACCCCTTCACCTCGGAGACGTTCAAGGAGACTGCCAGATTACTGAAAATAAAGCATTTAAAGACCTCGTGTATCATCCTCAAACCGACGGATTAGTAGAGAGGTTTAATCAAACTCTCAAGCAAATGCTGCGTAAGGTGGTCAGCGAGGATGGAAGGAACTGGGATCAGCTCCTCCCCTCGTCCTTTTGCCTATCGGAAGTCCCACAAGCCTCCACGGGTTCTCCCCTTTTGAACTACTGTACGGGCGACAACCTCGGGGCATATTAGATATTTTGAAAGAAGGCTAGTGCCTACCTCCCACTCTAAATTGCTTGCCCACTGGCAGGGCCCGTACGAAGTTAAGGAGAAGAAGGGACTGGTCGACTATTTGGTGAGTCAACCCAATCGTCGGCCAAAGGAGCGGTTTATCATGTGAACCTGCTGAAACCGTGGAAGGACAGGGACCCCGATCCCTCCTCCGCCAGCCCCGCCACTCTTCGCCACACACACGACCTTAACTTCGCACGGACTTAAGTCCCAGACAGCGGCAGGAGCTGGAAACAGTTATCCGGACCGCTCGGGAGGTAGTCAGTGAGAACCCGGAAGGACCTCTCTGATTGAGCACAACATCGTGACAGAGCCCGGGGTTGTTGTCCGAGAACGCCCGTATCGTCTTCCCGAGGCAAAAAAGGCTGAAGTGGAGCTTGAGATCAAGCGCATGCTGGAGCTAGGTGTGATTGAGGAAAGTTATAGTCCCTGGTCCAGCCCCATTGTGCTCGCCGGTAAGCCTGACGGGAGTTGGAGGTTCTGCAATGACTTCCGTCGGCTTAATCAAGTCTCCCAATTTGATGCCTATCCAATGCCACGCTGGGCGACCTCCTCGAGAGGCTTGGACAGGCTCAATACCTGACCACACTTGACATGACGAAGGGTACTGGCAGGTTCCTTTAACGGACTCCTCAAGGAAAACGCGCTTAGTACCCCTAGCGGACACTGGCAGTATCGTGTCCTTCCATTTGGGTTACACGGGCTCCAGCAACCTTTCAGCGCCTGGTGGACAAAGTGCTTCGGCCTCATAACTCATACAGTGCTGCCTACCTGGATGACGTGGTCATCTATTCCAGCACATGGAAGGAACACCTACAGCATGTCCAAGCGGTATTACGGACACTTGGTGAGGCCGGGCTCCGGATTAATCCCAAGAAATGCTTCTTCGGATTAAGCGAGGCCAAATATTTAGGCTACCTGGTGGGTCGGGTACCGTAAGGCCACAGTGCTCCAAAATTGATGCCATTCTGAAATGGCCCGTCCATGAACCAAGCGGCAGGTCCAAGCCTTTCGGTTAGCCGGGTACTACCGCCGGTTTGTACCCCGGTTTTCGGAGAGAGCGCCCTTGACTGATTTAACAAAGAAGAGGGCCCCGAACATTGTGGCATGGACTGAAAAACAGGCGCTGCATTTGGTGACTTAAAGCAGGCCCTTACGCCCCACCTATTTTGATGGCACCTAACTTTTCTTTGCCTTTCATCCTCCAGACGGACGCGGACACAGGCCTGGGCGCCGCTGAGCCAAAGCGTCGATGGTGTGGAGCACCCCATCATGTTCCTGAGCCGGAAACTGTTGGACCGGAGACCAGGTATGCTGCGGTGGAGAGGGAGGCTCTGGCGATTAAATGGGCGATTACTCAGCTGAGGTACTACCTGTTGGGCGGAATTCACCCTTGTCACGGACCATGCACCTCTACAGTGGATGGCCCTCCACAAGGAGTCGAATCCGCGGGTCACCCGGTGGTTTCTTGACCTGCAGCCGTACAAGTTTCGCCGTTCATCGCCGGGCGCTCTCCACGCCAACGCTGATGCCCTTTCTCGGGTTCACGACCTCTCGGTTAGGGTCGCCCGACCCGCCGGGTCTGGGCTAAGGGGGCCTTGTCACACGCGCGCATGGGAGGCAGCTAAAGGGCTTGAGTGAAGGCAGTTCGAGGCATGCCGGGTGTGGCAGAGTGCACTGACTCTTTTCTCCCTTGCCTGTAGACCATCCCCGCGGGATTTCACCTGGATCTCCTGACATCACTTCCGGGACTGAGCCAATGAAAGTCGGCCACACCAGCTCCAGTCCCTCTGATGTCACCTCCGGCTACTGAACCAATGGTGGAAGACCACGTACCAGATCCATATGACCTCACTTCCTGTCTCCTCCTTTAAAACCTGCCCCTTTTCCTTTGTTTCCTCAGTCTTGTACTGGACTCGGTTGAATGCACTTCAGTGCTGTTTGTTTTCATAAAACGACCTTTTGCAGCCAGGATACCACAATATACGGGTGGCTGCCCCAACTCTTTATCTGTCCATGTCTCGTTCTTGTGACAATATATATATATATATATATATATATATATATATATATATATATATATATATATATATATATATATATATATATATATATAGTGATAAAGGTGCTATATGAGCGCCGACCCAGCACAGACTGACACTGGAGGCACCTGTTACATAAATAAACTTTGTATTTTCTTCTCCTGGGGGCCCATGTCCCTCAGGCACAACACAGTCCCAACCTAAGCACAAACACAAATAAACTCCTTTCAGCAAACGCTGTCTCCCTCCTCCTGACTCTGGCTCCTGGAATGGTGGCTGTTGGGTCTTTTTATAGTCCACCCGGAAATGCACCAGGTGCTTGATCACCCGTTTCCGGTTTCACTCCTGAGTGTGGATGAAGAAGGCTATGGAACCCTGCAGCGTCCCCTGGTGACCACCCGGATCCCAGCGGGCTTTGGAGAACTCCATCTCCCAGGGAGTCCTGCAGATATCCCCAGGGGCTGCCACCAAGCATTCTAAGGGAGGTATTGTGCAGCCCATGGCTGTTCCCCAAGACCAAGTACAGAAGGGATGTCGCCCACCACAATGTATATAGATCCTCTTTAATAAAAGCCCTGTGCGTCAAGGTGTCCGTGTGTGTGTCTTCTGCTGAAGTGCGCATGCGCAGGGCCGCGACGCACATCACACCGTGCCCCACCCAAAAGCACAGCACCTTGGTGCACACACACACTCGAAGCTGGGCACACAGTGAATGGCCTATCGCAGCAGCGCATGATAAGCAAATAAAGCACACACACTGGAAGCTGGGCACACAGTGAATGGCCTTGCCGCGGGTTCCATCCGGGTTCCCATAAGAGGGGCCGCCTCCCTCCAGTCATTGGTGGATGTCGGGAGGTAGCGAGACAGAGCTGGGGAGAGGATTGGAGGCGGCCAGGAAGAGAAGGCACAGAGACTGTGAGCCCTGGACTTTGGGGGAATCGGTGCAAGAGGCACTGGAGTTGATGCACTACAAACTTGTAAATATTGTAAATAAACGGTGTGTTGGATGAACTTAAGATGTCCGTCTGTGTGTGTCCGGACCAGCTTTCACAATATATATATAAATATATATATATATATATATATATATATATATATATATATATATATATATATATATATATATATATATATATATATATATATACTAAAAGGCAAAGCTCTCACTGACTGACTGACTGACTCACTCACTCATCACTAATTCTCCAACTTCCCGTGTAGGTAGAAGGCTGAAATTTGGCAGGCTCATTCCTTACAGCTTACTTACAAAAGTTAAGCAGGTTTCATTTCGAAATTCTACACATAATGGTCATAACTGGAACCTATTTTCGTCCATGTACTGTAAAAGACTGCAGCTCGATGGCCATGGGAGGCGGAGTTGTGTCTTGCATCATCACGCCTCCCATGTAATTGAGTGCCTGCCTATATAACGTAAATATTCGCGGGTCAAGGACTGTGCTTAGCATATTCATAAGTAAAAATATCTGAATCACAAACTGATGTTAATTATATTTTGTCCATGAATACTTATTAAATAATTCCAAATAGTCTGTCCGCTTCCTTTCATAGCTTTTCCGATGGTTGTGCTGCTTCCAGGCATGTATTTTTGTAATAAAGCATTTAATCAATCACATTTCAGCCATCATTTGTTGCCAGGCAGAGAGGCCTTCACAATCCATTGTGCAGGCACTCTAACACAGAATAAATGTTGATTAACCTGTTGCTTCAAACAATCAGATTTTGAGTTGGTGTCAGTAGGGCCCTCTAGTAGGCGTACGGCAACGTCATTGTATTCAGCTACCCATTGATTGGATAGAAGCCGATATGAGGAACTCTACGAAGCCACTAACGCACATAAATGCTCAGCGCAAGATCCTCGCGCACACTACGGTCAACTCCATGGCAGGATTCTGGACAATATTATTTGCAAGACACAGACCAGATTTCAAGACCACGAAAACCTGATGTTTGTCACGCTCCTCGAGCCCCAGAAGTTTCGGGAATACAAGAAAAATTTCCCGCATGCAGCCTTCTCCAGTTTAACACAAGAGCCACAGACCGGTTTTTCATCTGGCTCGGCTAAAAACAGAACTGACTGTAATGTATGCCATAGATGATTTTGCAGGAAAATCTCCCACTGATCTCCTTGACTTCCTTCATCAGAAAAATCTAAATGAGAGCATGGGGCAGCTGTTCACATTCATATATTTGGCGGTGACCATTCCCGTGTACACTGCTTCTGTCGAGCGAACATTTTCAGCCCTAAAGCCAATTAAAACTTATGCCAGAAATATGACAGGGCAGGTTCGACTTTCAGCATTAGCTTCGATGCCGATAAAAAGGGACTTTTTGATGGAACTGAAGCGCACGGATAATCCGTACGACAGAGTAATTGAACTGTTTTTGAGGAAAGAGAGGAGGATGGATTTTGTTTACAAATAATCCGAATTTTTGGTAAGTAAAATGTTGCGATTTTCCTAAATAATATTGCAAGTTTATGAGTTATTATTGATGTTTTTTATGTGTGTCGCGGGTGTGGCTGCAGTAGAAGGAAACTTGTTCACTCCTGGTTTGTCTATTCAATAAAGGTATTTATTGTGGCTACAGGAGTTATCTTATATATATTAGGGCGAAACACGTGCCGCGTACTCATTCCATTATTTGACAGTAAAACTATTTCAATACAGTGATATCTCGCAATATCACGCTTCGACTTTCACGGCTTTACTCTATCGCGGATTTTAAATATAAGCATATCTAAATATATATCACGGATTTTTCCCTGGTTCGCGGATTTCTGTGGACAATGGGTCTTTTAATTTATGGTACATGCTTCTTCAGTTTGTTTGCCCAGTTAATTTCATACAAGGGACGCTATTGGCGGATGGCTTAGAAGCTACCCAATCAGAGCATGTATTACAGTATTAAATAAAACTCCTTAGTGATATGCGATGTGCTTCCCTCGCGGTGCTTCATTGTTTGCTTTTCTCGGTCTCTCACTCTCGCTCCTGATGGAGGGGGTGTGAGCAGAGGGGCTGTTTGCCTATAAGATACGGACGCTACTCTAAAAATGCTGAAAGACTACCTTCACATTGCTCCCTTCTGTTGTGGCTGCTTTATCGCAGTGCACATACTTAAAAGCCCAACAGCACGTATTGATTTTTTGATTGTTTGCTTTTCTCTTGCGCTCTCTCTCTGACATTCTCTGCTCCTGACGGCGCTCCTTAGAAGAGAAGATATGTTTGCATTCTTTTAATTGTGAGAAAGAACTGTCATCTCTGTCTTGTCATGGAGCACAGTTTAAACTTTTGACTAAAGGGTGTTATTTCATGTCTAGAGGGCTCTAATAATGTTAACAGTGTGGGAGAGTTTATAAGGGCTTAAAATATATAAAAATAACCATACAAACATATGGTTTCTACTTGTGAATTTTCACCTATCTGGGGGTTCTGGAAGCAAACCCACGATCGAGGAGGGATTACTGTATATACACATTGTCAGGGATGCCAGGGGCAACAACCCAGCCGGGACGCCGTGAGGTACCGGATGTGGGTCTGCACCCACCCTGGATCACGTAGGGGCCGCCTTCCTGGTTGCTTTGGGGGCCACGGGTTAAGGGCATGGAAGCCCCACCCTGCAGGGGCACGTGGTCACCGCCAGGAGGCGCCCCAATGCCTTGGGGACCTGTTCCCTCAGCACTTCCGCCACACCAGGAAGTGCTGGGAGGAAGATTAGGAAGGACACCCGGAGAGCTGCCGGGAGAACAGCCGGCACTTCTGCCATGCTGGGGCGTGGCCAATGAGGGAATGCCGGGAGCCACCTGGAGCTCATCCTGGAGAGAATAAAAGGGATCGTCTGCTGGAGTCAGGTGGAAGAAGGACAAGGCATGAGAGAGGTGTGGAGGCGGCCCGAGAAGAAGGCATTTGTGGCCAGGATTGTGTGTGTTGGGGTTTGTGCACTGATTGGACTAAGTCTGAGTGACGTAATCTTTTGTAAATATTGTAAATAAAATACGTGTGGTGGTGACAAACAACATGTCTGCCTGTCTGTGTCCGGGTCGGCTCCACAACATATATATACATACATACATACATACATACATACATACATACATACATACATATCAGAGCTTCTCGATTCATTTTACCCTCACACCCCCTGTGACGGACGATCCCGATTTCGCATCCACTTGGTTTGAGAAGAAGTATGAAAAAATATGAGGTTAATGCAGAAAAACAGATCACCAATTGAAGCTTTATGAATAATGGATACTTTATTCGCCATCAATAATAGTTTTGGTAAAGCCATACTCAGTGTAATCCTCCTTCCATTTTCTAATTTTTTCGCGACTAGCCATGATTAAATGAACGGTAAAAAAGTAAGAGCAAAGCGACGATGACTTATTGAGGCATACAGGCCAGAGCACAATAGCACGCGGGCTCAATGTAGTGCACGTCAAGTCGATCTAAAATGCGCGATCAGATTCGAAAAAAAATATATTTTTAAATGCTATTTGGATATAAGTAGGTTCTATTTAGTTGACTGAAATATCTTTGGTAGGAATGTAAGTTGAATTTAGTCTTTAAGTTTCTATGGTGAAGAAAAATGTATGCAATGATGACTAAATTTAACTTACATTCCTACCAAACATATTTCTGTCGACTAAATAAAAATTACTTGTATTTAAAATTTAAATGGAACTAGAACAGATACGATAGTTCATAATACCCACGCAGCACTAAGTGCACGTAAGAGCAGGAGTCATCCATTTTAACAAGCAGCGTATTGCACTGATATGAAATAGCCTGCCCATTTAATTATTTAGGAATGGATAAATAAATTAAGTATATGTGGATGTATGTGTGTGTGTATATATATATATATATATATATATATATATGCATATGTGTATGTGTATGTGTATATATGTAGATATGTATGAATATGTATACAGTATATGTATATGTGTATATGTATATATATGTTTGTGTGTGTGTGTGTGTATATATATATATATATATATATATATATATATATATATGACAGCAACACTCATAACAGTGACAAAACAATTACACTGACAATCATGTTACATTATTTTCAAAATCTTTCCTTGTCTTTTTCATTACTTCTTTAACACACTACTTCTCCGCTGCGAAGAGCGGGTATTTTGCTAGTATATATATATATATAAATTGTGATGGATGCCAATGGCCACTACCAGGACAGGATGCCAACTGGTTGGAAGGACCAGGGAAGAGGGCATTGGTGAGGTAATACCTCCCCTGGTACACTAGAGGGCAGACCCCTGGGCGGCTGTGGCACCATTGATTCCTACAGGGCATGTCAAGAGCAGGAGTTTGATGAAGCCCTGTTGGGTTCTGTGGGGCTGCCAGGGGAGCTGCAGTGCCCTATAGAGGATCTCCAGCACACCTGGGGTGATTCCAGGCAATACTGATGAGCCTCCTGGAACACTCCGGGACCTGAATAAGAGGAGCCGCCTCACTCCAGTCAATGGCCAGAGTTGGGAGGAAGAAGACAAAGCCTGAGGAGGAGTTGAGGTGGATGGACGGTGGCAAAAAGGGACTGTGTATTAGTGTGTTGTGGTGTTAGTGTTTTCTGCACTTTAAAAACTGTAAATAAACCCAGGTACTGTGTTGAACCTGTGTCCTGCCTGTGTGTGTCCCGGTTAGGGCAGTTGTACGCGCCCTGGTAGCTTCACAATATATATGATTCCTGGCAGGGATCGAACGCTTAGGAATATAAAAAACTATTTTAAGATACGTGATTCATGGATCCCTTTGTGGAATTCCAGCTACAAATATAAATATATTATCACACGTGCACATAGGAGGAAGCTAAAGGGTCTAAAGGAGAGTAATTCCATGCCAGACCAGGGTGGTGGAATGCACTGATCTTTTTCTCACTTTCCTGCAGACCATTCACAGGAAATTCCACCTGACCCTAGTGACGTCACTTCCGTGAAGAACCCATGACCGAAGTGACTTCCTGTTCTGGCCATTTTGATGACTTCACATCCAGGTCTGAACCTAAGGAAGAGGACCCTTTCGTTTCTGCCCTCAGTGACTTCACTTCCTTTTCTGGCTTTTAAAGCTGTCATATTTGACTAACCTAGTCAGTTCTGTTTTGGACTCTGTTTTGAGCACATCAGTGCTAGCAATTGAACCATTTTGCCAGGGAATATTATACACACATACATCCATCCCTTATCCAACCCGCCATATCCTAATTACAGGGTCACGGGGTCTGCTGGAGCCTATCCCAGCCAACACATGGCGCAAGGCAGGAAACAAACCCCGGGCAGGGCACCAGCCCACCACAGGGCACACACACACACACACACACTGAGCACACACACTAGGGACAATTTTGGATACACCTAACCTGCATGTCTTTGGACTGTGGGAGGAAACCAGAGCACCTGGAGGAGACACGGGGAGAACATGCAAACTCCACACAGGGAGGACCCGGGAAGCGAACCCAGGTCTCCTTACTGAGAGGCTGCAGCGCTACCCACTCGCCACCGTGCTGCCCACTATCCAAATCATTTAAAAATATAAAAAATATTTTAATCAATATATTTTATAAATATTAAAAATAGCAGCTGACTCAGCACCAGACCTCTGAGGACACCATCTTTACCATCACCTAATTGTGAATATGTTCCTCTTACCATGACCCTTTGTTTCCTGTGTTTCAGCCAGTTAACTACCCACCTACACACTGCATGCTGAATTCCACCAATTTTAGTCTGATCTGTAACCTTTCATGTTCAGTTCTTTATCAAAGCCTTCTGAAAATCAAGATAATATTACATGCACCCCTCTTATCGTTTGCAGACATGGGGAGAACATGTAAACTCCATACAGAGAGGACCCAGGAAGTGAACCCGGGTCTCCTAACTGCGAGGCAGCAGCGCTACCGTGCCTCCCCTACACATACATATATCTATATTTATATATAGTACATGCCAAACAATACAAAGAGTACATGACACGCACTTTTGCTACCCCCTATGGCAATTGACCATGAGCGTCAGAGCCTGAAGTGAAGCCTCAGATGTTACCTACAGCGGCTGGTTTACTTACTTACATGCATAGATCTGATCACAATGTTTTATTTGGGTAGTTACACATACCTACATACACACATACTTACAGAGTACAGGTCCATTTTTAATTTTTAATGGACATTATCTGGGGCTGCAAGGGAGCACAAAGCTAGTTTTGCTGCCCCACTGCCCCAGGGTTTTTGATCCCAACTTGGTTTCCGTCTGCATGAACTTTTCACATTATATCCACATATAAGTGTTGTTTTTCCTTCCCATTCCAAATATGCACATGCTATGTAAATTGGGCCTACATTTCCTCCATGTATGCTTTATCCCTGATGTTGCTAGAACAGGCTCCAGCTCCTTGAAATCCTAAAGCTGGATTAAGTAAGTTCAATAAAGGAGTAGGTTGCTTTTCCTTGGTAAGATTTGTGCAGCTGGTGCTTCAGACTTTTTCTTCTTGTTCTTACAGCATCTGCCAGAGCAATAATGTGTGCATCACAACAGCATGGGAGCAGTGTGACAAATATATCAGCCTTCTGGGAATAAAATATCTTAAAAGAAGAATAATGACTTTTTGGAAAAAAGCAGGAATAAAAATGCCACAAAGATTCACAAGGACAAACATTTCTTTCCATATGTTCACGAGCTAATAACTCCCCCAGGGGCTGAGTTTGGCTGGGATAATTTCAAATCACCAAAGCTTTAAATCTGACAATCCAACTTTACTTCATGCAGTGCTTTTGAAACACAAAAAAAAAAGGCTACAATCCAAAGCAAAGGTCAAGATCAAAAATTAGGAATAAAAAAATGATTCAAGTAGATTGCTAATAAAACCAAAATGCTGAAATTATTAATGCTTTTGTAATTTTAAGAAGATTTTCTGCTTCCTCTGGGTGCTCAACTATTGTTCCATATGTTTGGGACATGCAAGGCGGATTTAATGATGGCTTGACTTAAAATGGAGAAGAAGAAGTGCAGGGTACTTTATGTTTTTACGTTATTTTAGGGACTACATGTTTATTATTATTTAGCATGGTGGGACAGCACGTAGTGTGACTGCTTCAGAGATCTAGCATGTGTCAGGTCATTGTCCTTGTGGAGCCTGCATGTTTTTCCAGTGTCTGTGCTGGATTTATCCCAAGTAATCTTCTCAAACAAGGTTGTTTTTGATTTGTGTATATGAATGGGACCTGCCGTCCCATCCACGGATGCTTCCTGCCTTGCCATCAGGGTTTTTATGATCAGCTCCAGCCACCAGTGATCCTGATGTGCATTTACTGAGTTTGAGAAGGATATCCTGTGTTATCTCCAAGATGGGTAAATTACATTGGCTCTCTACGTGTATGAGTGGGGCCTTCTCAGGGCTGTTTCCTGCTTTGTGCCCAGTGCTCCCAGTATAGGATTAAATATGTTTGAGAAATAATGTTATGTTTAGTCTGTAGGCAGAACAATGGCATGGTGATTAATGTTTGTATCAAGAGGTGCCAAAATCCTAAACCTAATCCTTTGATTTTTAAAGCTTGTCCTGTTTCACTACTACATTCTGGGCTATTTTGTGTTGCTTGATGAATTATACAATGAATTTGAATGATTTTAGCACAAGGCTGCAAAAATAAAAAATTCTGAAGGCCTTGTAGATTTCTCATCTTGTGCATTTTTTGTATAAAACAAAGAAACTTGAATACTTGACAATTTAAATGAAACCCTGAAGTTAAAGAAGAAGAATGTCGAAGAATTTCAAATTTTTTGAATGCTTTCAGCAATCCCCCAACCCCCAACACACACAAATACAACATTTACAAATAAATCAGACAGAAAAGGTTACAGATTCAAATGTGGCGATGCACTTCAGTCCTCAAAGAATGTTGATTTTTTTGTTCACATCCATCAAACATTGTAGACAGTGAGTGGGAGCAAGTTGCCTCATTAAAGAACAGAAAGTGGTCTCTAAAGAAAAGCAGCAGATACAGAAGGTCTCCCTCCATGAAATAAAACACACCAAATCAGCCATTACACTAAAAGGTCGACGTCGGGTCTTACAACACAAAGCCAAAAAAGTGGGACGAGGCCCATTAAAAAAAAGACAAGACAAAAATAAATGTTTCTTGCAAATTTTTATCTTTAAAAATGTCAGGACGGGCCAGTGTGTTATACAAACTTGTCATTTACACAGTAGGTCCACCTCACCACACTTCATAAATCTCTCACTTAAAACAAGCTATTCATTTATTTCTTTATTTATTTTTGCAGCAGTAATTCCGCCTACATACTGTCCTTAAAACCATGAAGCTCAGCATGACTGGATTTTTTTGAGCATTTAGGGACAAACGTAATTAAAAAGGAAAAAAAAACTTTGCACTCTAGATTTTCTAGGAAGCTAACAGTGTCCATATTTCTTTGGACTGTCAAGTTTGATCTTTTATATGATTTGGTTTTCAGTGCAGTTTCTCTTATCCTGACCTGTGTGGCCTGCAGGGAGCTCCCTGCAACCCAAACCCCGACACTGACAAATGCAGGACACAAATTCAGCACACTCCATTTATTTCCCCTACCCGTTTCCCACCTGCACAGCACAGTCAAATCACAACCACATCCATTCATTTCCTCTTTATCGTTCTCTTCACCTCCACTCCTCCCAACTCATGGAGTAGTGGTGGTTGGCCTCCTTTACAGTCGCCTGGAAGTGCTCCAGGTATCCAACAAACTTCTTCTGGGCAGCACTTCTGGGTGTGATGGAAGTGCTGCCACACAAGACTCAACAATACCTGCAGCACCCCCTGGCGGCGCCCACAGAACCAGGCAGCACCAAACTCCAACTCCCATGAAACCCTGTGGGAGTCGAAGACACTGCTGCAACTTAATGGGGCTGCCATCTATAAACTTCAGTGGGAGGTATGGCTCTGGAAGTGAAATCTGCTCTTAACAAGTTTCCAACTCTGCTCTGTCCCTGTATTCTTGTTAAATTCATTTAATCCACTGGACTGGTGCTTGGCGATATGACGATATATATACATTGGGGACGATAGAAAAGTGTCTATAGTCCTATTTCTCTTCTATCGTTTCTATCGTTTCTAACCTAATTTTATCAATTACTAAAGAAAATATTGCATTAAATAGCCTGACAAATGAATGATAATGTCTTGTAAGCTATGCAATGCATACTCTACCCTTTATATAAGTGATAATCAAGAATAAAATGAACTTTTAGCAAAGAAACTCTATCTTGTGATTTTGTGACAGTTCAGTTAAATGTCACTTCAAAATAAAGTTGCAAAAAAGTATGCAATGATATTTTTGTCAAACTTTTCAGAGAATAACTGGAAGCGTACTTTATTGTGGGTGGTATATCGTGATATATATCGTTATTGTGATATAAAATAATCCATATCGTGATATATGATTTTTCCATATCGCCCAGCACTACACTGGACTAATTCCCTTCATAATTTTGAACACTTCAATCATGCTTCCTCTTCATCTTCTTTTGCTAAAACTAAAAAGACTCAGCTCTTTTAATTTTTCCTCATAATTCTTCCACTGTAGCCCTGGAATCAGTCAATTGTATGAGGAAGTCAGGAGTGGAAGAGAAGTACATAAGAGATGTACAGGATATGTACGAGGGAAGTGTAACCATGGTGAGGTCTGCAGTAGAAGTGCAGGATGCATTCAAGGTGGTGGTGGAATTACATCAGGGATCGGCTCTGAGCCCTTTCTAATTTGCAATGGTGATGGACAGGTTGACAGATGAGATTAGGCAGGAGTCCCCATGGACTATGATGTTTGCTGATGACATTGTGATCTGTAGTGATAGTAGGGAGCAGGTTGAGGAGACCTTGGAGGTGGAGATATGCTCTAGAGAGGAGAGGAATGAAGGTCAGTAGGAATAAGACAGAATACATGTGTGTGAATGAGAGGGAGGTCAGTGGAATGGTGAAGATGAGGGAGTAGAGTTGGCGAAGGTGGATGAGTTTAAATACTTGGGATCAACAGTACAGAGGAATGGGGATTGTGGAAGAGAGGTGAAGAATAGAGTGCAGGCAGGGTGGAGTGAGTGGAGAAGAGTGTCCGGAGTGATTTGTGACAGATGGGTATCGGCAAGACTGAAAGGGAAGGTCTATAGGACCAGCTATGTTATATGGGTGGGAGGCGATGATACTGACCAGAAAGCAGGAGACAGAGCTGGAGGTGGCAGAGTTAAAGATGCTAAGATTTGCATTGGGTGCGACGAGGATGGATAGGATTACTGTAGAAATGAGGATATTAGAGGGTCATCTGAGGTTGGACGGTTTGGAGACAAAGCCAGAGAAGTGAGATTGTGTTGGTTTGGACATGTGCAGAGGAGAGATGCTGGGTATATTGGGAGAAGGATGATAAGGATAGAGCTGCCAGGTAAGAAGAAAAGAGGAAGGCCTAAGTGGAGGTTTATGGATGTGGTGAGAGAGGACATGAAGGTGATGGGTAGGATCAAGTGTAGAGGGCAGGAAGATATGGAAGAAGATGATCTGCTGTGGCGACCCCTAATGGGAGCAACCAAAAGAAGTAGTAGTATTTCTGGAATCAGCTTAGTTGCTCTTCTCTGAAACTTGTTCTTCTGGAATCAGCTTAGTTGCTCTTCTCTGAAACTTGTTCAACTGCTGCTATGTCATTTTTGATGCCTGGAGACCAAAAGTGGTGAGTCCTCACCAGTGCATTATAAAGCTTCAGCATATGGGTGCTACGTAACCTCTAGCAGTTGATAGTGTTGAGTCTATTCCAACTCTTAAATCCTTCTCATAAGTCATACTTTAAATTTTCTGACCTCCCACCGTGTACTCAAACCTTACATTGTTACTTCTTACATGTAATATTTTACATTTACTGACATTAAACTTCATTTTGCCACAAATCTGCCCAAGCCTGTTTGCTGTCTAGTCCCTCTGTGATGACAAATTCAAAATTATCTGCCAATCCACCTAGCCTGGTATCATCTGCAAACTTAACCAGATTGCTTAATTGTATTAAAACAATATTATCTTAAAGTTACAAAAAGTGTTACTGCACTGGCATTTTGAGACCCCACAATAGGTGAACCTGACACACTGCAGTGTCTGTAGGGTTGTGCAGCAAAGTAGAAAAGTAACAAAAAACCCAAATTTTAAAATGGGATGGTACCAAGTCAAAACTGTACACTTGGATACAGTCAGGGCTTCATGTGGGACCCCCTTATTGATTTAATAACCCTTCACACTTGAACACTTTGACACGGGAGACAAAGCTTTCAAAAGGAAAGCACTGTGTGCCAGAGATGCAAGCAATTGAGCACCGCACTATGAAGGCTACAGTAAAACACGGTGGTTTGGAATTATCTGTAATTTGCTTTAGAACTGTTTTGCTATGGGTACTGAGGTTGGAAACCTGATTATAGATACCAAAGTAAAAATCTATGCACCGATACAAAACTAAGTTCCCGAGCAGCTGATCTCCTCAACCCTGGGACTTCTGAATTGCTGCCCTCCATTACCATTCACCTCAAACGTCTGCACACTCCTACAGCATCTGGGAAGAACTGAGAGCTCCTCAGCTGACTACTGCATTCATCTCTTTTGACTTTTATCTTGGGTCTGAGTTTGTTTATGCATTTGAATGCTGATTCCTTAATATACTGTACACAGAGTATAAACTTATTTGTGATGTCCCTGATCTATGTTGTTGCTCCGGTTATTTCGTCACCATAGTGGGTATGGGGTAGTGCTATAAGCAGAACAACCTTGTGCTCTCTTCTGGACGCAGTCAAACAGACTGACTGGTCCTGTCATTTAGTAGGTTCTTAATCTTCTTAAATTTCACCCAGGATCAATAGCTTATCTGTCTATCTATTATCTATCTATAATACTTAATATGCAGTAGACAGATGCTCTGGGCAAATCCTGAAGTGTAAAGGATGAATTTAGAAAGGGAGGAAGACTATAAGGTTCACACTGGATATTTGTAGCATACTTGACCAGATTAGCTGGATGTCCTAAGGAACACCTTTTGTAAGCAGTAGAGATTGCTGAAGATTTCATTTATAAATTGGCAAAAGAATAGAGTCGGCACACAGGATTTGCTATACATTACTGGAATAAAACAAAAATAGAAGCCACCCAATGAAAAATGAGTCAAAACCAGAAATTCACTCCTTAACTGATTGTTTTCCGCAGTTGGTGTTCAATTGCTAGTCATTCATGGAGTTATTCCTTTGATAAACCAAGGTAAAGATGCTTTACTTCTTTGAGAGTAAAACTCTAAAAAAAACTCTTACAGGTGCACGTGATTTTGGAAATGCGCAACATTCGGGGCTGCAAAATGGAGGTGTCTATTGAAAAATGCAAAGAATGATGAAAAATGGAAAACAACAAGAAAGAAAAACGAATATCACATTCAAGCAGAAAGGAAATACCACCAATTAAACACTAATCCATTCCCAACAATGATGTCACCGTAATAATGATGATAAATATTTAAAAAATGGAAATAATAATACGAATAACACATTGTAAGCAAAGGAAACACAAAAAGTTAATCAATTACGCATTCCTGACAATTTGTTGGATAATGAACAGAATCGCTAATCAATGTCATCATCTTCTTCTTTGTAAATGATATGTACATTTGGATTGGGTGGGTAATCAACTAAAAAAACCAAAGATGGGGGCCACATGATTCGCATGATCCGCTGGGAGAAGTACCGACGGTTACAACAATGAGAGGGAAACATGAGACAAGCCTGTGCTTAAAAATCACAAAAAATTAATGTAGCTACACAGTCGCCAAAAAACAACGAGGAAAGTTGGCTTGGAAGAAGCAAACTGTAATGAAAGCAGATAAAATAATTATTAATAATAATCTTGGATATTCCTATGACAAGTCTTAAAAACCGTCAGCCAGAGATAAAAGAGAAAATGGCCAATGTAAGCCAAGATCCTGTAAGCCTGAAGCCTAACAAATCACCAAGACCTGATAACATTTTATCCGAGACCTTGCATCCATACCCTGAGGACGTGAAGCATACGGTTCTCATGGGGTCACATGATTAGTTGCATACACTGTGACAGCATCGTGAAATTCTTGTGCCACAGTTTTGGTAAAGTATCAATAAATAAGAATTGCAGATGATAAATAAATGTAAATAAAGAGCATAAATAAATATAAACAAATAAGAGTGGAAAAAGTAACATACAGTACAATACGATCTATACTAATAAAAGGCAAAGCCCTCACTGACTGACTGACTCACTCATCACTAATTCTCCAACTTCCCGTGTAGGTAGAAGGCTGAAATTTGGCAGGCTCATTCCTTACAGCTTACTTATAAAAGTTGGGCAGGTTTCATTTTGAAATTCTACGCGTAATGGTCATAACTGGAAGCTATTTTTCTCCATATACTGTAATGGACTTCAGCTCGATGGCCGTGGAGGGCGGAGTTGCGTTTCACATCATTACGCCTCCCACGTAATCACGTGAACTGACTGTGAACACAGTACATAGAAAACAAGGAAGAGCTCCAAAGAGTGCTGAAGAAAAACACATACAAATTTATTCAGAAGTGCTGCAACTGCAGAAACAAAGCACAGTGTAAACCGTAAGTTTAATTTAAGTTTATAGACATGCTACTGCTGCCGTTTGTCATGCCTTCGTCGAATACTTTATTCGCGAGATACAAGTTTAATGAGAAGACACGAGGTATAAACGAGACTTTGGATCACTTTGTAACAAAGTTAAAATTGTTGTAGCGAGAAACTTTTAAGTGTCGGGTCTAAGCTAACATTAAATTAAGCCGTAGACATCGCAACATCACACAAGAGAGCAGCTCACATGAACTGACTGAACGCAGTACGAGTGATCACTTCCATGCATTAAACCTGTTCAAAAAAAGCATTACACCATTGACAAGCGGTCTTGCGGAAGCAACTTCGTCACGCTGCCACTAAATACTCACAGAAAAATCCACAAGTTAATACACACGCTGTCTCTAGAGTTTCTCCACACTCAATGTATTCCTCGCATCCCCGTTATACCCTCTGATTTCCCATTTCAATTCAAATGCCTCCAATTTCCAGTAAGGCTGTGCTTCTCGATGACAAGTAATAAGTCTCAGGGACCGACCCTACAAAAGGTTGCCATTGATTTCAGGCAAGATTGCTTTTCTGCTGAACAACTATACTTGCATTCTCAAGAGTGAGCTCATGCAGCTTCGTCATATTACAACCGGACTGCTGAACTGACAAAGTGGTATATAAAGAGAACTATAACAATCGTAATAAACGAACAATAAAACAGAGGAGAACCCGTGGATTAAATAAAAAGGCAGCTTCCTTGGCAAAGCAAGGAAAAAGGATGGCCTTATATGTCGTTCGTTTATAAGACAGCAGAGAAGCTGTGTAAAGGCTGCTTCACAAAAAACCAGCGGAGCGCTTTATATGAGCAGGCAGTCAGCTAAAGAAGGGAATCAATAAATATCTATAATCGGAATAAACGAACAAAAAATAGCGTACAAGTCGCGGATTAAATAAAGGAAATGGGTACCTGAACAGTAAAGTAAGTCTCAAATAGCTACACAATCACTATAACAATTGTAATAAATGAACAATAAAACAGTACAGAACCGCGAAGCAAGGAGAAACGACGTTCATTTATAAAGCGGCAGAGAAGCTGTGTGAAGGCAGCTACACAAAAAAAGGGCAGAGCGCCACACTCTGAATGTATTCCTGGCATCACCGTTATACCCTCTGATCTCCCATTTCAATTCAAATGCCTCAAATTTCCAGTAACACTCTGCTTCGCGATGACAATTAATAAGTCTCAGGGACAGACCCTACAAAAAGTTGCCATTGATTTGAGGCAACATTGCTTTTCTCATGGACAACTATACGTTTCATTCTTAAAAGTAATCTCAGTGCACAGCTTGGTCATATTACAACCGGAGTGCTGAACTGACAACGTGGTATCCTTAACAAATAGTTATTGGTATATTTTCCCTCAGTTTAAAAAGTTTTTCTTTTCTTCTTAATAAAAATTTAAAAGCAGTGCTTCGTCACTCTGGCTAGGATTTTTGTATATATATATATATATATATATATATATATATATATATATATATATATATATATATATATATATATATATATATATATATATATATATATATATATATATATATATATATATATATATATATATATATATATATGTATGTAAAGCGGCACGGTGGCAGTGGTAGCGCTGCTGCCTCGCAGTTAGGAGACCCGGGTTCGCTTCCCGGGTCCTCCCTGCGTGGAGTTTGCATGTTCTCCCCGTGTCTGCGTGGGTTTCCTCCGGGCACTCCGGTTTCCTCCCACAATCCAAAGACATGCAGGTTAGGTGGATTGGCGATTCTAAATTGGCCTAGTGTGTGCTTGGTGTGTGGGTGTGTTTGTGTGTGTCCTGCGGTGGGTTGGCACCCTGCCCAGGATTGGTTCCTGCCTTGTGCCCTGTGTTGGCTGGGATTGGCTCCAGCAGACCCCCGTGACTCTGTATTTGGATTCAGCGGGTTAGAAAATGGATGGATGGATATGTATGTATGTATGTATGTATGTGTATATATATATATGTGTATATATGTGGATATGTATATATATATGTGTATATATATGTGTCTGTGTGTATATATATATAGATATGTATATATATATATATGTGTGTATATATGTATATATATGTAGATCTGTATTGTGAACGCTGGCCCGGACACACACAGACGGACAACATATTTTGCACCCAACACACCATTTATTTACAATATATACAATGTTTATGCTCACGTGCACCCCCAGTGCCTTCTTGCACCGATTTCCCCTATGTCCAGGCCCACAGTCTCTGTGCCTTCCTGGCCGCCTCCCGTCCTCTCTCTCCAGCTCTTTCTGCTTCCTCCCGACATCCACCACTGACTGAAGGGAGACGGCCCCTTATATAATGCTCCCGGATGAGCCCCAGGTGTTTCCGGTATCCGCTCCTTAGCCACGCCCCAGCGTGGCGGAAGTGTCGGCTGTCCTCCTGGCAGCTCTCCGGAGCCACATAAAGTCTCCCCCCCAGCACTTCCTGGTGTGGCGGAAGTGCTGGGCTCCAGGGACAATTAGGCACTGGGGCGCCGCCTGGTGGTGGCCACGGGTCCCTACAGGGCTGGGCTTCAAAGCCCCCTACCCAAGGCCCCCTGCATAACCAGGATGGACATCCCCACTCGGTCTGGAGGAGGCACACGCCCTCCTCTGGTCCTTCAAGGCGTCCCGGCCGGGCTCACACCACACGGGATAAACCGGCATCGGGTGACCACGGGCCCCTACAGGGTAGGGCTTCCATGCCCTCGACCCATGGCCCCCAACAGAACCAGGATGGATGCCCCCTCGCGGTCTGGAGGAGGCACAAGCCCTCCTCACGTCCTCCTGGGCGTCCCAGTATATATATGTATATATATGTGTCTGTGTGTATGTATGTATGTGTATATTGTGGAGCCGACCCGGACACAGACAGGCGGACATGTTGTTAAATGCCACCACACGTTTATTTAAACAATTATTTGGTCACTCAGACCCAGTTCAATAAAGTGCACAAACCCCAACACACACAGTCCTGGCCAAAAATGCCTTCTCGGGTCGCCTCCACTCTCCTCTCTTGTCTCGTCCTTCTTCCACCCGACTCTAGCCCTGAATGAAGGGAGACGGCCCCTTTTATATTCTCCCGGATGAGCTCCAGGTGATTCCCGACACTCCTTCATTGGCCACGCCCCAGGCGTGGCGGAAGTGTCGGCTATTCTCCCGGCAGCTCTCCGGGCGCCCTTTTAATTCTTCCCCCCAGCACTTCCTGGTGTGGCGGAAGTGCTGAGGTAACAGGTCCCCAAAGCATTGGGGTGCCTCCTGGCGGTGACCACGGGCCCCTACAGGGTGAGGCTTCCATGCCCTCAACCCATGGCCCCCGAAGCAACCATGAAGGTGGCCCCCACGTGATCCAGGGTGGGCTTAGACCCAAATCCGGTCCCTCACGGCGTCCCCGCCGGGTCGTTGCCCCTGGCATCCCTGACAATATATATATATTTATATGTATGTGTATGTGTGTGTATATATATATATATATATATATGTGTGTGTGTGTATGTATGTATGTATGTGTATATATATATATATATATATATATGTTGATATGTGTAAATATATGTATATATATGTAGATGTGTATATGTATGTTTATGTAGATATGTATATATGTATATGTATGTATGTTTATATGTTTATATGTGTGTGTGTGTGTATATTGTGACAGATAGGGGGCGCTATCGCTCCCTTGAACCCCTGTCCATGACTCCAGACACCAGGTAAAAGTCCAAACTTTGACTTTATTCAATCACCACAGTGCACAAAGCACCCTCTCCTCCACAATACTCATACAATAATCACTAATCACAAACAATAAACAATCCTCCACTCCCAGACATGTTGCCACCCTTCCACCCAGCTCAGCTCGCCATCTGGGAACTCCCATAGTCCTTTTATATCTCCTGACCCGGAAGTGTTCCTAATCCCCAGTCCATGTGACTCTCAACCACTTCCGGGTCAGGTACATTCTTTTCTTCACCCCAGAAGCACGTCATTCCTCTTGTCCACGTGTGCTTCCAGGGCGTAGGGAAAATAGCCATTATTCCTCCCTGCAGCGTCCCCTAGTGGCCCCCATGGCATCCAGCAGGGCTACGCATAAAAACTACATTGTCCATGATGCCTTGCTGGTCTTCTGGGGACCTCCATACTGCAAGGAGGGCTCCACCTGGCGGCTTGGGGGTATTGGCCGGGATAAACGGCCGGCCATCCATCACAATATATATATGACAGCAACATTCGGGTATTTTGCTAGTTACACATAAACTAACAGGTGGGTACAGTGCACCGTGAAGGGCAGGTAGATCAGATTATTGGGAGTTCAGTAATCTTATCTTAACTCCAGCTGAACTCTCCAGAAGCCACTAGAGATAATAGAAGGGGCTGAATGGCTGAGATCAGAGATGATGGATTCAGCACTCGTCCGATATCTGGTTG
This sequence comes from Polypterus senegalus, assembly GCF_016835505.1. Taxonomy (NCBI): domain Eukaryota; kingdom Metazoa; phylum Chordata; class Cladistia; order Polypteriformes; family Polypteridae; genus Polypterus; species Polypterus senegalus. The sequence continues at coordinate 23,943,909 of NC_053164.1, forward strand.
AGCAGATGGTATGAAGCTGGGGAAGGTCAGCCCCAATGATTTTAGAAGCTATATGGACAGTCTGTAGAGAAGCTTGAGATCCTGGCAAATGTGGTTACCAAACTACACCATGATGCATCTGGTCAGGATATTTTCAAATATTGTAGCAGTAAAAGTCCATTAGTGTTTTGGTTCTCAACCTAAAGCTCTTTAGCTTCTACGGGAAAAAAGTTCAGACATGAGCATCAGTAGGCTTTGTACCCTAGGAACTAAGTTATCCAAACTATTTTATAACATTTCACTAATTATTTACCATTATGATGGTGAGCTTTCTGATCATAAAATTGGTCATTTTGATAGAAATTAATGAGAAGAATTCATAATTAATTGCAGAATTATGGTATTTGAGGGTTCCTCTAGAGTGCCTGTTTCTGTTGCACGATTTGGCTCAAAAACTAATCAGCACATCATCATCTCATAACAGGGTTATGTTTTGAGTTTGGCATTTTTCCATTCAGCTATTGTGGCTCTAGACCAGGGGTTCTCAATGTCGGTCCTGGGGACCCCCTGTCGCTGCAGGTTTTTGTTCCAACCAGCTTCTGTTTTTAATTGAACTCCTAGGCTAATTAAGTGAACTGAACTGATATTTCCCAAGTTCTGCGTTTAGGGAACAATATATTAATTAGAAAACTAAGTTTGCTAAAAAAATAAATATATATATATATATATTAAAATGTACCAAGCAGTTATATAGGAATAATGTATTTTTTTTCTTTTTAACATTCATTCTTCTTTTCAAGGTGTTCTAATTGTTTAATTAATCCATTATTTACTAATTAGGGGGTCTGATGCTAAAGTAGTTGCAGCCTTTGATTATTCAGTGCTGTTTGCCAGGGTGTCCGCTCTGCTGGTTGTCATTATTAAGATACAATGAAGGGAGAAAAACTGCACAGAGAAAGGGCAAAGAATAATGAAATCAACAAAAGAAAGTTAAGCATTTAAATCTATAGCAAAAGCAGAAATATTTATAAATGTCTTATAAATGTAAAAATCATGTTGCTACGCTTTTCTGAATGTTGAATAAAAAAAATACCAGCTAATTAAATGAGCTCAGTGTTATCAGGTGTTGTAACTGATTAGGAATCTGGTTGGAACAAAAACCTGCAGCCACAGGGGGTCCCCAGGACCGAGTTTGAGAAACACTGCTCTAGATCATCCTCAAGAAACACAGAGAGACACACACAGACAGACCCACACCCATCATTGAGATATCGATATTTTCAGTATTTGGGTCCTTAAAATGTTGAGATATATTGAAAGCTGGACATCGAATTTTTTTTAATTTAAAGCATTCACTCCTCCCCCATAGAGGATAGGCTATGGTGGGGGAAGGCGCAAAGAAAATAAGCCTTTGTTGAGCTTTTATCAGTATACAGGTGGTGTTGACTGACTACAAAAGGTAGTCACTAATGTGGACACCCAGGAACCTGAAGCTACTAACTAACTGTCTACTCTGGAGTTGTGGAGTGGAGTGTGATGAAGGGGAGGTTCAAAGCTCCAGAGTTCAATTCCCAGACCTGAGGACCTCCTGCGTGGAATAAAAGTGCCAAGTATTGTCTCAGAGAGTTGAACTTTAGGGCACTTCAAATCTAGGCTTGACGTTATTTTGAACAATCTAAGAGAATAGGATGGACAAGCTTGTTGGGCTGAATGGCCTGTCATGTCATTTTCAAACCCACTTAATGCAGACCAGGGTTGTGGTTGGACGGTTGTGGAGCTGGAGGCAATCCCAGCCAGTTTAGCACACAAGACATGATCAGACCATGGACAGGGTGCCAGTTCATCACAGGGCAGGCACACAACAACTCCCTCGCACAAAACACTCAGTAGGGCTAATTTAACATTATACATATATATATATATATATATATATATATATATATATATATATATATATATATATATATATATATATATTGTCACGCACGCGAGAGTAGGAGGCAGCGGATTGATTCGACAGCACCTGGGAAACCACTCGCGCCAGGGAATGGTGGGGTATTAACTTTCTCCCTCTGCTTCCTCATAGGAAAAAGACCGTCCTGCACCATAGGCATGGATGACCGCAGTGCGATACTTCCGCCCTTCCTCCGCCATCTTGCCCTGGCGTCATCCTTCCCATCCTCCCTTGCGGTCCTTCCCGACATTCCTCCACTTCCGGCTCCTCCCCAATAAAATGGCGCGGCGCCAGGAGTCGGCGTCGCATTATGAACTGTTTGTTTATGATTTTGACCTGTTTTTTTGTGTCTGTACAATATACGGGGCCGGAAAAACCCCAACCCTTGCTACTGTGTCTCTCGGTCCTTTACAAGTGGCGTAGTCGGCAGGATACAGAGATCCCGGAATGACGGAGGGACAGGACCTGAACACCGTGCTGCAGGGAATGAACGCCCAGCTCCAGGCCCTGCAGCAAGCGCAAGCCGCTACCAACCGGGAGCTGGAGGCCACGAGGCCAGGTTAGTGGAAGCCCAACGGGCGAGACCAGACCCGCCCAGGCAGCCGCCTCATCCTATGGTACCGATGGGCCCTTCGAGGACGTCGATGCCTACCTGGGCATGTTTGAGAGGGCGGCCACCCGGAGCGAGTGGCAGCGGTCGAGTGGGCGTCCATCTTGGCGCCATACCTGAAGGGACCAGCGCTGGGCCTATTATGACCTCCCTGAGGAGGAGGCGCTAATTACGACCTCCTCAAGCCCGAAATATTGGCCCGCTCACGGCATTAGCCGGGCCAGCAGGCGGCGAATGGCGGAACTGGGTCTTTGACCCGAAAAGCCGCTTCGCGCCCAGGCGTTGAGTTCTGGGGCAAGATGGGCGCTGGCTACGGCCAGAGAGCCCGACGGGCGGAAAGTCGTCGAGCGGGTGGCCTGTGAAGGCCTGGTCAATGCAATGCCCAGTTCCCTCGCCCAGCAGGTCGGGGCACGCCTATCAAACATGTCGGGCCTCCTCGGCGTCCTGGAGCGTCAGTTGGCGGTCCTCCGACTTGGGGTCAGAAAAGCCTGCTCGCGGGAACCGGCAGGGACGGGCGGCCACCCCCGAGCCCCCTCGACGCGCTGCAGAAGCGCCAGCCAGAGCCAAAGAGAGGCCGGGGCCGCGCCGCTGGTTCAAGTGTGGCGAGACCGGCCACCTGCTGCCAAACTGCCCCATCACATCGCCCGGAGCCTATGGACTGCAGCTGGACATCACGGAGAGGTATTGTACCCGCCGCATCCCTTGGCGAGTCGAATCGGGAGTGGTGTTGCTAAATGGGCACGCCGTGGTGGCTTTGTTTGATTCCGGCAGCAACATTACCATTGTTGCTCGCCGTTTCGTCTTCACGCAACAGTGGTTAAAGCAGCATTTGTTGGTTACCTGTGTGCATGGGGGGACTAGGTCATATCGTTCCGCTCACTGCTATCTTACCTGGAAGGGGGAACCAATCAAATGGCGGTCGCTGTGTTACCTGACCCCCTTCCCAGTGATCCTGGGACAAGACTGGTCTAAAAGAATCAGCGGTAAGCCATTACGCGCTCGGGGCCTCGTTGGATCTTGTCATGAGGGGAAAAGGCACCCTCCCGCGGCCTCCACGCCGTGCACAAGGGCAGGCCCATGGGGCTGGTGTCTCGGGGACCTTTCGTGGCTACGGACCTTGACCCGGAAGATTCCGCGGAGAAGGGACTAGCCAGGGAACTCTCCCCGGGCCCAGGCCCCAAGACCCTCTCGGCGGCCTGGACCATCAATTTCGGTCCACGCCGGCCTCCTTTAAGAGGGAGCAGTGGAATGATGACTCCCTGCGCTTTGCCGGAGCGATTGTTCTGCCTAACAGCTCACAGCGGACGGATCCACACCGCGGGAACCCTTCTTTGTCCTTGAAATGATCTGTTGTACCGGTGGCTACCCATGAGGCGAGGTGCGGAAGTTGTTGCTAATTCAGCGTACCTTCCGGCGGGAGATATGCGAGTTGGCACATGCTCACCTCCTAGGCGCCCACCTCGGGGCCGAAAAAACACTGGAGAGGATTAAGCTCCGCTTTTACTGGCCTGGGATCAATGAGGAGGTCCGGCGGTTCTGTCAATCCTGTCGAGTGCCAGACCCGCCAGATTCCTAGGAGGGACCGTGCTCCTCTAGTCCCTATTCCCCTCGTGGACATCCCCTTTGAAAGGATAGGGGTCGATTTGGTGGGACCCTGGAGCCCTCAACCCGTGGCCACAAGTATATCCTAGTCATGGTGGACTATGCCACCCGGTACCCAGAGGCGGTTCCCCTGCGCTCGCTAATACTAAAAGCATCGCACGGGAACTGGTTAACTTGTTTTCCACGTGGGCATACCCAAGGAGGTCCTCACGGACCAGAGGCGCCCTTCACTTGGATACGTTCAAGGAGGTGGCCAAATTACTGCAGATAAAGCACCTGAAAGCGTCAGTCTATCACCCGCAAACTGGCGGGTTGGTGAGCGATTTAATCAGGCGCTTAAGCAGATGCTCCGCAAGGTAGTCAGCGGACGGCAGGAACTGGGACCAGCTCCTCCCGCTCGTGCTTTTGCCTACCGGGAGGTACCCCAGGCCTCTACGGGCTTCTCCCCTTTGAATTACTATACGGGCGACAACCCGGGGAATCCTCGACATCCTAAAGAAGGCTGGGAGGCGAGGCTCTTCCCTCCTCTAATATTTTGAGATGCGTGGCGCAACTGCGCGACCGACTCACAAAGATCAGGCCCCTCCTAAAGAGCCGTGACTGCGTGCGCAAGCAGCGCAGGCCGGTGTTACAACCGCAACTCCGTCCTCAGGGAGTTCGCCCGGGGACGAGTTATGGTGCTCGTCCCGACCTCCCACTTTCGAAGCTGCTCGCTCACTGGCAAGGGCCTTACGAGGTTAAGGAGAAAAGGACTGCGTCGACTATTTGGGTAAACAGCCCAATCGTCGACCGAGTGAGAGGATCTATCATGTCAACCTGTTAAAGCCCTGGAGATAGAGAGGAGCTCCCAGCTCCGTAGGTCACTCTCCCTTTTACAAGCACAACTGCCCTTAACCTCGGAAGAGCTGACCCCAAGCAGCGGCAGGAGTTAGCCCAAACACTCCGAGCCATCCCGAGGTAGTGGCGAGTCACCCGGCGGACGCGCTGATTGAGCCGCGATATAGTCCGGGCCGGGGTAATCGTCCGGGAGAGGCCCTACCGACTCCGGAGGCAAAGCAGCGCAGAGGTCGAACTGGAGGTGAAGCGTATGTTGGACATGGACATAATTGAAGAGAGCCATAGTCCCTGGTCCAGCCCTATTGTCCTCGTCTCCAAGCCAGGCGGCTCCTGGAGGTTCTGTAATGACTTTAGGCGTCTGAATCAGATCTCCAAGTTCGATGCCTACCCCATGCCCCGCATTGGCGACCTCCTTGGCGGCTGGAGTGCGGCTCGATATCTGACTACCCTTGACATGACAAAGGGTATTGGCAAATTCCTTTAACGGCATCCGCAAAGGAGAAAAGCGGCCTTTAGCACCCCTAGCGGGCACTGGCAGTACAAGGTCCTCCCATTTGGGCTGCGGGGCCCGGCGACCTTCCAGCGTCTGGTAGATAGAGTGCTGAAGCCCACCAGTCCTATAGCGCCGCCTACCTGGATGGCGTTGTCATCTATTCCGGCACCTGGGAGGAGCATCTACTGCAGGTCGCAGCTGTCCTCCGAACACTGGCTAAAGCCGGCCTCCGCATAAACCCCGGAAGTGTTTTTGGATTAAAGGAGGCCAAATATTTAGGCTACCTCGTGGGACAAGGACAGGTGCGGCCACAGAGCTCCAAAGTTAAAGACATCTTAGAATGGCCCGTCCAGTACCAAGAAACAGGTGCAGGCTTTCTTGGGGCTTGCGGGTTACTACCGCCGGTTTGTTCCCGTTTCTCGAAGAGCAGCACCCTTGACTGACCTGACAAAAGGCTCCCCTATACGTGGTGTGGACCGACAAAGCAGAACAGCGTTCAGTGACCTAAAGAAGGCCCTAACGTCGGCACCTGTGTTACGGACGCCCGATTTTGGGCTCCGTTTATTCTCCAGACCGGCGCGGACACAGGCCTGGGTGCCGTGCTGAGCCAAAGCGTCGATGGTGTCGAGCACCCTGTGATGTACCTTAGCGGAAACTGATGGACCGGGGACCGGCGCGCGGCAGTGGAGAGGGAGGCCTTGGCCATTAAGTGGGCAGTGACCCACCTCCGTACTACCTGCTGGGTGCGAGTTCGCTCTGGTGACTGATCACGCTGCACTTCAGTGGATGTCCCTGCACAAAGAGTGAATCCGCGGGTCACCAGGTGGTTCCTGGACTTACAGCCGTATAAGTTCACTGTCACTTATCGGGGGGCACCCTTCAGGCCAATGCCGATGCCCTCTCGTATTCACGACCTCTCGGTTAGGTCCGCCCGACCTGGCGGTCCTGGGCTAAGGGGGATGGTGTCGCGCCGCGAGTAGGAGGCGCGGATTGATTCGACAGCACCTGGGAAACCACTCGCCGCCAGGGAATGGTGGGGTATTAACTTTCTCCCTCTGCTTCCTCATAGGAAAAAGACCTTCCTGCACCATAGGCCTGGATGACCGCAGTCGCGATACTTCCGCCCTTCCTCCGCCATCTTGCCCTGGCGTCATCCTTCCCATCCTCCCTTGCGGTCCTTCCCGACATTCCTCCACTTCCGGCTCCTCCCCAATAAAATGGCGCGCGACGCCAGGAGTCGGCGTCGCGATATGAACTGTTTGTTTATGATTTTGACCTGTTTTTTTGTCTGTACAATATACGGGGCGGAAAACCCCAACCCTTGCTACTGTCTCTCGGTCCTTTACAATATATATATATATATATATATATATATATATATATATATATATATATATATATATATACATATATATATATATATATACATATATATATACATATATATATATATATATATATACATATATACATATATATATACATATATACATATATACATATATATTACCTGGTAGGTAACCACCCATACAGTTAGATTGTGATTCAGACTACGAATGCCTTGAATGTAATTACCCCGATCTACATACTAAACGAACCACACGCTGTGGCCCTACATAAGAGGCTTCGTCTCTGACGCTGACGCCCGAGGTTCGATTCCCGAGAGGGAGTGCAGTGAGTGTGTACGCCTGATGAGCCTGAATTAGAGGGAGAAACACGTGTCACATACTCTTTGCATTATTTGACAGTAAAACTAATTCAACTATATATATGTGTGTATGTGTGTATATATATATGTATATATATATGTGTATGTATATATGTAGATATGCATGTATATGTATATATGTATATGTGTATATGTATATATACACAGGTTCCACTGTATATACTATATATATATATATATATATATATATATATATATATATAATACAGCGTCTGTCCGTCCGTTTGTCTGCTTTTCACGAGAGAACTACAGTACTTACGGATTTAGTTTGGGTTTTTCTATAATTTGCTTCAACATTCCAAGAGAGACATGTATGCCATACTATATATATATATATATATATATATATATATATATATATATATATATATATATATATATATATATATATATATATATACTGCTCAAAAGAATTAAAGGAACACTTTTTAATCAGAGTATAGCATAAAGTCAATGAAAATGGATATTAATCTGGTCAGTTAAGTAGCAGATGGGGTTGTTAATCAGTTTCAGCTGCTGTGGTGTTAATGAACAACACATGCACTAGAGGGGCAACAATGAGATGACCCCCAAAACAGGAATGGTTTAACAGGTGGAGGCCACTGACATTTTTCCCTCCTCATCTTTTCTGACTGTTTCTTGACTAGTTTTGCATTTGGCTACAGTCAGTGTCACTACTGGTAGCACGAGGTGATACCTGGACCCTACAGAGGTTGCACAGGTAGTCCAACTTCTCCAGGATGGCACATCAATACGTGTCATTGCCAGAAGGTTTGCTGTGTCTCCCTGCACAGTCTCAAGGGCATGGAGGAGATTCTAGGAGACAAGCAGTTACTCTAGGAGAGCTGGAGAGGGCCATAGAAGGTCCATAACCCATCAGCAGGACCAGTATCTGCTCCTTTGGGCAAGGAGGAACAGGATGAGCACTGCCAGAGCCCTACAAAATGACCTCCAGCAGGCCACTGGTGTGAATGTCTCTGACCAAACAACCAGAAAGACTTCATGAGGGTGACCCAAGGGCCCCATGTCCTCTAATGGGCCCTGAGCTCACTGCCCAGCGGCATGCAGCTCAATTGGCATTCGCCATAGAATACCAGAATTGGCAGATGCACCACTGGTGCCCTGTGCTTTTTACAGATGAGAGCAGGTTCACCCTGAGCACGTGACAGAAGTGAAAGGGTCTGGAGAAGCCATGGAGAACATTATGCTGCCTGTAACATCATTCAGCATGAGCAGTTTGGTGGTGGGTTAATGATTGACTGGGGAGGCATATCCATGGAGGGTCACACAGACCGCTACAGGCTTGACAAAGGCACCATGGCTGCCATTAGGTATCAGGATGAAATCCTTGGACCCATTGTCAGACCCTATGCTGGTACAGTGGCTCCTGGTGCACGACAATTCCTGGCCTCATGTGGTGAGAGTATGCAGGCAGTTCCTGGAGGATGAAGAAATTGATACCATTGACTGGCAAACACACTTTCCTGACCTAAATCCAATAGAACACCTCTGGGACATTATGTTTTGGTCCATCCAATGCCACCAGGTTGCACCTCAGACTGTCCAGGAGCTCAGTGATGCCCTGGTCCAGATCTGGGAGGAGATCCCCCACAACACCATCTGTCATCTCATTAGAAGCATGCACCGATGTTGTCAGGCATGTATACAAGAACACAGGGGCCATACAAAGTGCTGCGTACAATTTGGAGTTGCTGCAATTTAATTTTGCCAAAATGGACTAGCCTGCCACATAATGTTTTCACTCTGATTTTTGGGGCGTCTTTGAATTCAGGGCTCTGTAGGTTGATCATTTTCATTTCCATCAAACGATGTGGCATCCTTTCGTTCCTAACACATTACCCAGTCTATATCAGTATAGATATCCAGGAGGATTTCTTTTTCCCATTGAGATCTGATGTGTTTTCAAAGTGTTCCTTTAATTTTTTTGAGCAGTTTATATATATATACACACACACAAATATACTGTACATATGTATAAACAGATAGATAAATTATGTAAAAATGTGTGTATGACAAGTTTTGTAAATCAGATTTATTTTTCCTTGTGCATGTATTTTCACACACAACTCCACTCAAAGGCCCCCGGAAAACGATAGGTAATCCAGAATTCAGAGCCCTATAATAAGTCCTATGTTTCGTCTGATCAAAATTGTAAGCCAAAGAATCAAATTAAGTAAACAGAAATCAAAAGGAATAGGAAAAACTAAATAGCACAACTACACACGCGCACAAAGGGCTTTTGTTTAGAATTTTTGCAAACTCAGATGTTGACACATCTTTATAGTGCCTATCCAATGTCGTCAATTGCATAATATCCCTGCAGTTTCCCAGGAAAAACTAAAAAATGACAAAAATGATGCAAAATCATTTTTAATAACTGACCTGAAAGACAACATTACAAATAAATTCTAGAATATGAATCAATGCTCCAAAAAAACACAACATAATAGAAATTTTTCATGCCCACATATTGTCAGTCAGTCAGCCATTATCCAACCCACTAAATCCTAACACAGGGTTATCGGGGTCTGCTGGAGCCAAACCCAGCCAGCACAGGGCGCAAGGCAGGAACAAATCCCAGGCAGGCTGCCAGCCCACCGCAGTGTCTACATATTGTCCTTATGAAAAGTCAAAATAAGGATTCAGTAAGGGAAACTGGGACCCTGCCCTGGATCCATACCTAGGAGTGCCTGGGAGCTTATTGGACCTGTCTGGGTACAGCCCAAAGGAGAAACAAGGATCTGTCATCCAGTCAGCTCATCACCTGCAGGAAGAGGTACGAGGATTTGGTGCATTGTGGCTTAGGTGGTGGTCAAAGGTAGGGGCCTTGGTGGACATATCCCTGGCTCCAAAATGAGGAGTTGGAGGGGTACTGTCTAGATATTGCCGGGCTCACCTCAGCACACAGCATGATCTCAGGAACTCTGGACAAGGAGTAAAAGTATCTTGGGTTCTTGTTCACAAGTAACAGAAAAAGGAAATGGGAGATCGGCATGTGGACTGGAGCAGCTTGATATTTTACTGGTCAGTCATGGTGAAGAGGGTGGCAATCCTTTCTCGGTTTACTGTTTGATCTTTGTTCCTACCCTCACCTGTGGTCATGAGCTGTGGATAATCATTGAAAGAACGAGATCATGGATACATGTCACAGAATTGAGTTTCCTTTGCAAGTTGTCTTAGAAACAGGATGAGAAGTGCAGACATTTGGGAACAGCTCCAAGTAGAGCCACTGCTCCTCTTCTTTATCTTCATTAGGGGTTGCCACAGTGGATCATCTTTTTCCATACTTAGAGTCACTTCTCCTCTGCATCGAAAAAGAGCCTAATGAGGTGGTTCAGGTATCTGATCAGGATACCTCCCTGTGGAGATGTTCCGTGAATGTCCACCCGGGTAGAAACCGCGGTACAGACACAGGAAACACTGGAGACATTTTATCTATCCACTGGCCTGCAAATGCCTCGGTATCCTCCTGGAGGAGTTGGTGGGGAAAGGTACGCCTAGGCATCATTGCCTACACTGCTGCCCCCCAGCATCCCAGACCTTGATAAGCACCAGAAAATGGATGGATGGATAATGGAAATTCAAAATTAAGGATGGAACTCAAAACAACCATTTAAGCAATTCCAAAGACTGAGAATTATAACATTAAAAACCTTTCCACGATGCTGATATTAATGAAAAACTGGAATATACTAAGTAAAATGCAAAAAAATAAGGAAACTGAATCATCTCACAAGGTGATTACACTTTCACACATGCTGGACTGAGATTCAAAATGTTTCTGTGAATTTTATATCACCCTAATAATTGATCACTGATTTCATTCACGGGTGTCAACAAAATACCTGCATGCTACTCTGCATTTAATCATTTTGTGACGCGTGTGTCCCTGTCTTGCACCCCAAAACACGAGGCTGAGTCTCAGTACTTTAGCAAAGTCAGCTTTATTCAGCTTGGAGCAGGAACAGCAGGGTTATTTATTGTAGCAGGAGCTACCACTCTCCTATACACAGACACCACAAACGGGCACAGTCGGGGGCCAGGTCAGTGCATTTATAATGTCCCTTACATCACCCATCGGCCACATGCATGTATAGCGCGATCTCCATCGGCTCATAGTTGTTTCCACGGTGCTATGCTGCTACGCTACGAACCTGCAGTTGCCTCGGCGACAGACAAGCACTCTTTCACAGATACGGCAGTCGTGCTTCTGCATGTCGTCCCGTTGGGAATGGTCCCTAAAGAGTTCAGAAACCTCACAATTTATATAGCAGGCTGAGACAACCCAATATGAAGTGCCATACAAAAAAATAATCAATTAGAGTGAATTTTCTGGATGTAGTGCATAGTGCTGCTTTCTGGAAGCTTCCAGGGAAACCTGCGTGTGTGGAATTTTGCACGTTGTCCTCCTCATGTACTCCAATTTCTGACCACATCCTAAAGATGCACAGGCTAAGTAGTCTGGAAGTGAAACTTGAGTGAGCGAATGGGACTTACAATGGACTGGTGCCCATCCAGAGTTCCTGCCATGTGCCCAAGTGCTGCCTGGATTTGATATATTTTTATTAATCTCCGAGGGGAAATTGCATGACATTTTGGGGTCAGAGCGCAGGGTCATCCATTATACAGAACTCCCGCGGATTAATGTTCAGGTTAAGGGCCTTGCTCAAGGGCCCAATGGAGTAGGATCCCTTATAGCAGTAATGAGATTTGAACCAGCAACCTTCCAGATACCAACGCAGACCCTTAGCCACCACTCTGCCTCAATCTTAATGCAGCACTGCATTGAAATAAGCAGAATAATGCTTCACTGGTTGAATGGAAGGATTTTAATATATTGAATTGAAATAAATACAAATATTGAACAAAAAAAAGAGGGAAGTGACTGAATGGTAGGACACATTCCCATTAAAAATGGTGCATTTCACTGTTCATCAGGGCGTATAATTCCAAGCAGTTGCTGATTAGGACAAAGGCCAATGAGGTTGATGGCGAGCTGCCAGCCTCAGCAGCTTTCCAAACGACTCCATCCATGTTTGTCCAAGTAGGCCTTGTCAGAGCACCGGAGCAACATCTGAATTATAGATTTCCTTCTGAGCACTCCTGCCACATGTTGCTTGCTTTTACAAGGCGGCTCATTTTTGAGGTAAAAGCCTGCTGCTTGATGTATTGTGTCAGGAAGGGAGGCAGTGGGGGTATGGTTTGGGGGGAGAGGAGGGGCTGGGATAAAATTTACAGCTCACCCTTGGCAATTCCAGCTACGCTTCAGTGAGATTTGGCACGGATATTGTGCGATAACATGGAGGAATTTATACAGAAGCAAAAGAACAAGAGTGGAAGGACTTGCTGTGCTGAGCCCCAACTTTACATCCCAATGATCGCTTTTGTATTCTGCAGCTGAAACTGAAAACTCCCACTGATCCGACACAGCTCGGTCATCCCATTGAAAAGCCTTCAGGAATGTATATGTTCATTAGTGGAATAAATGAGAGGGTTAAATAAAATTACACACACACATGCATAGGCGTACAGTAATAGGCAGGTGCTGCCTAAAGAACATCACACCGGATTTGGGGTTTAAAGCGTAGGAATTTGAGAGGGGAGATTAACCTCCTAAAAGCTTTTAAATAATACACTTGTAAGTCACTTTGAAGTCCAAAATGAACAGCAGTTTAGGTTACCTTCACGCAGCACTTGAAATTACAAAGATTCGATTTACACCCCAGCTTCACATGTAACAGAATCCCCAGGACACTTCACTGAAAGGGAAAGGAATCAAACTGGGCTCTGAGAAGCGGGAGAAAAAAGGAAATGACAGTCACCTCAAAAACCACAAATCACATCACAGCACAACCTGAACAATCAAATGTATCTCGTATAGAACTAAAAACCTGCTGGTACGATCTACCTGACGTGTCAAACTATGGAGGCTAAAATGGCTCCATGGCAGGGCTTAGAAAACGTTAAATCATTAAAGATAAAGCAAAAGTAATAATACTCTGCAATACAAACTGCTCAAAAAAATTAAAGGAACACTTTGAAAATACTAATCCTGCTGGATATCTCTACTGATATGGACTGATATGTTAATGTGTTAAGAACGAAAGGATGCCACATCGTTTGATGGAAATGAAAATGATCAACCCTACAGAGGGCTGAAGGCGGCACGGTGGCGCAGTGGTAGCACTGCTCCTTTGCAGTTAGGAGACCTGGGTTTACTTCCCGTGTCCTCCCTGTATGGAGTTTGTACGTTCTCCCCGGGTCTGCATGAGTTTAATCCGGGTGCTCCGATTTCCTCCCACAGTCCAAAGACATTCAGGTTAGGTGCATTGGCGATCCTAAATTGTGTTTGGTGTGCATGTGTGTGTGCCCTGCGGTGGGCCGGCGCCCTGCCCGGGGTTTGTTCCTGCCTTGCACCCTGTGTTGGCTGGGATTGGCTGCAGCAGACCCCCGTGAACCTGTGTTATGATGTAGCGGGTTGGATAATGACTGACTGACAGTGGGATGAATTCAAAGACAACCCGAAAATCAAAAGGGAAAAAATGACATGGCAGGCAGGCGAGTGCATTTTGCCAAAATTGCTTTAGACATCAGCCTGTAGGGTTATGTTCCACAATTTACTGTTGCCTTGCTTTTTACTTTGGATTATATGATCCTTGAGAAATGTATCCTTCTTCAGCAGTAATATTTTCTCCATCTTTTGGAACTGTCATTATCCTGGCCTCAGAAACCTAGACTTGGAACAGCTCCATCTACAGGAGCGCTCATGAGATCCAGCACACAGGTTTAGAAGTTTTTTTTCTTTTTACATGATTGTCTTCCAGAACCACATTTCATTTCAGGTACGGGTCTGCTGGATGGATTTGGTGCCAATGTCTTGGGAAGTTTTTATACTTTTACAGGGTGGCGTAGGGAAACGGGAAATTTTCAAATAAACACATTACAAAATACATTTAATGATGAAATGTGTTGTACAGGATATGCAGTTAATGATGGTAATTAATTTTCATTCAATATTCATTTTATATTTTGAAGAAAACATCATGAAGTTTGTTCATTTCTCTGTACAGATTCTGACAGCCTGTTGTGGAAATTCTGCATTGCTCGACGTAACACGTCAACAGGAATGCCAGCGATTTCCTCTTCAAACCTCCTTTTTTAGTTCAGCAATGGTTGCAGGACGTGTGTGGTACGCTTGGCATTTAAGATGTCCCCACAGAAAAAAAATCACAGACAGTGAGATCTGGGGATCTCTGAGGCCATGGAATGTCACCATTGCGTGAAATGATGCGCCTTCCAAACAATCGTCAAATGGCTGCCATCGATTGTCAGGCAGTATGCGAAGTGGCTCCACCTGGGGAATTCTTTAGTAAGGCTGAACCTGTTTCTTCGAAATTACACACCCATGTTGTAATCATATGAACAGACAGGACACGATCATGACGTCTTAACTGGTAGTGACACCTCAGTCACACTCTCACCATTCTTATAAAAGACTTTCTCAGTGAAGGCTCGTTGCACACCACTCCACTGCTCCATTATAACTAATGGCAAAGGCTTCTAAACGAGACCACATTGGCCCCAAACATCTGCCAGCACCCCAGGGTTGCCAACACCTAGTTCCAAAATTTCCCGTTTCCCTGCGCCACCCTGTACTATAATGGTCGTAATGGCTATATCAGGACACTTTGCTCCATGGCATTTGATATGTTATTTATAATAACCCTGTCTTATGGATTATAATCACTGCATTGGGTAACATTAGATTTTTGTCAAATAATAATATGATGAATCATGCACCTAATGATTTATAAGAATGGTAATATGAAATGGGCAGTGCTATTCTGATTCCCATTATTCTGTATTTGTTACTCATTTATTAAGGAGTTATTATTAGGCAGTCAGTCATTTTCCAACCCGATATATCCTAACACAGGGTCAAAGGGGTCTGCTGGAGCCAATCCCAGCCAGCACAGGACACAAGGGAAGAATAAATCCCGGGCAGGGCGCACACACACACACACACACACATACACCAAGGACGATTTAGGATCGACAATGCACCTAACCTGCATGTCTTTGGACTTTGGGAGGAAACCAGAGCACCCGGAGGAAACCCATGCAGACACGGGGAGAACATGCAAACTCCTCACAGGGAGGACCTGGGAAGTGAACCCAGGTCTCCATACTGCGAGACAGCAGCACTACCACTGCGCCACCCGAGTTATTATTAATTTTTATTTAGTTTAATGTTATAGTGTTTTCTATATCTGCTCGTGAAGTCAACCTTGACTTGTGGTATGTCCATAGTTTGACACTTTGGGTAACTCATAAAAACAGATGTTAGTTCTATATGAGATACATTTGATTGTCTAAGAAGTGACATGGGGTACTATATACAGTATAACTGATTGATTTAATTTTGTGCAGATTCTGACTGGTCTTTGGAAAGGGGATTCTGGAAAGGTGCTGATATTTAATGAATATCTTTTATTTAAACTTACAAGTATGTTGGGCTTTACTGTGTCTGAGGTTTGGGGCACATGGGTACCCACTGGTGGTTACAATACACAGTAGGAATATTGCATATGTTATATATAAAATTATATGTTGGGTTGCAATGGTGCCTCAGATTACCCCAGGGCTTCATGGGGATTGCAGTTCTGTGCATCTCTGTGGGGTTCCGCAGGCGCCACCAGGGGGTGCTGCAACAGGAGCGGCTGGCCCCTTTTGGGCTCTGGTTTCGCCTTACCCGGAAGTGCAGACGGATGTCAGCAATCAGCCACATGGAACACTTCCAGGTGCCTGATAAAAGAGGGCCAGTGACCACCACTTGGGAGGAGGAGGAGAATGAAGCTTGCTGAAGAGGAGTTGTGGTGGAAAAGAAGAGATAGGATAGTGCTTTTGTGTTTATTTGTGCTTGGGACTGTGTTGTGGCTGGAGGGATTGCAGGGAAGACGTGCCCTTCAGCTGAAGAAAAATAAAAGTTTGTTTGTTTGTTTTCACACGTGCCTGTCGAGTCAGGTGCTATATAGCATCATTCTTACTATATATATATATACTGTTTATTTACAAGTTATTTACAATAAATACGTGCACTCACAACCCCAGTGCCTCCAGCACCGATTCCCCCAAGTCCAGGCCACACAGTCCTGTGCCTCTCTTTCTCCTGGCCGCCTCCAGTCCTCACTCCAGCTCCGTCCTCTTCCACCCGACTTCCACCAATGACCGGAGGGAGGCGGCCCCTTTTATAGGAACCCGGATGGGCTCCAGCTGCTTCCCGGCAATCTCCCGCGGACACACCCCCGTGTGGCGGAAGTGCCGGCTACGCACCGGAAGCCGTCGGGTGTCCCTGTCGTCTTCCCCGGCACTTCCTGGTGTGGCGGAAGGACGGGCTCCGCGATAATAAGGCACTGGGGCGCCGCCTGGCAGTGGCCACGGGCCCCTACAGGGCTGGGCTTCCAAGCCCTCTACCCGAGGCCTCCAGCATAACCAGGACGGATGCCCCTTCTCGGTCTGGTGCAGGCACAAGCCCTCCTCTTGTCCTCCTGGACGGGAGCCCGGCCGGGGACCACACAGGATATACCGGCATCGGGGCGCCGCCTGGCGGTGGCCACGGGTCCCTACAGGGCTGGGCTTTCAAGCCCTTTACCCGAGGCCCCCAACATAACCAGGAAGGACGCCCTCTCGCGGTCTGGAGGAGGCACAAGCCCTCCTCTCGTCCTCCTGGGCGTATATATATAAAATAAACAAGAAAGTTTGTCTGTAACGATGTACGTCACAACGCAATCACCAAGTGACAGGAAGAGTAAATATTGAAAAGCACACATGTGAATACAGAGGGAAGGTGCTGAAGGTACATGAATGACAAGAGATAGCAAATATTTTTCAATTCATTCCTTTACCTATCTGCAACAGGTACTGTGGCCTGTTAGTAAGAATTATTAAAATATAGTAATTATAACAATACATTAAGAAAAATATTAATACTGTAATACAATCGCTTATGAAGGCATTTCAAAGCAATCTGATTTCATTTATTGTAGCTTTATGTAAGTTTCATCATTAAAGCTTGACACTGTTACAGTCATGACTGTAATTATCACCATATATGGTAGATTAAATTAGATTAGATAAACTTTATTAATACCAGGGGGAAATTCAGATGCATACAGCAGCAGACACATAAAAAAATGATACAGACTCATAAAAACAGAATATTAATCAATCAATCAATCAATCAACAAATAAATAAATAAAACTTAAAAAGTACATTGGGTGGAAGCACTGAATTGCCTCACAGACAATAGCAGACCCCCAGAGGCGCTTCTTAGCACCGTAATGGAGTGAGCCTGTGGCTAAAAGTACTCCAAGAGAGCACCTCCTAGAGGGAATGGAAGGATTTTTTCAAAATGTCACCCAATTTCGACACCATCCTCTTTTCCACAACAGCTTCTAGTGTGCCCAGGTTTTGCCCTGTGATGGAGCGGGCTTTCCTAATAAGTTTGTTCAGGCATTGTGCTTTTTTGGAGCTCAGTTTGCTTCCCCAGGAGATCACACTGGCTACTATGGACTGCTAGCAAGTGCAGTCTGCTCTGACTCTTCCTGTGCTGTTAGATCAGTCTAGTTTGTTATTTATGTGAACCTCCAGGTAGCTCTGCACCACTGCCATGTCCTCCCCCTGAATGGTGACTGGTCTCAGAGGCTTCTTGGCTCGCTCCACCATCAGCTATTTTATCTTAATGCAACATTAACAGTTTTATTCTCCACTACAACAAATGACTACCGTCATTCACTGTAATCTGAGGAAGTATCAGATATGGGTTAAAGTGTTGGATCTCTTGCAGGGCTCCTCATAGAAATGGCTAAGTAATTAGGAAGTCCCAAGGTGAAGGACAAGGAAATAGACAACAGCAATTAAGCTACTTGTCGATAAGTAATATCTTTATAGTAGTAGGTTTGTGGACCTGAAAATCAAGTTCTCATGTCACTTAGACTAAATACTCAAACTTCTCCCCCAACATTGTTTGTCTAGAATGAAAGTTTTGACATGATGGCTTTATGCCCAACACAGTGGTTAAGAAGGGGCCTGCTGTTTCATAATTTTAATGTGTTCTCAGTCACTTAAAGCTTAGATTAATTCCTGCTGTAACGTTAACCTCTGCCATCATGCCACTTTACTGTAACGCCAAGACTCTAATCTGCTGTCCTCACTCTGGCATTACGCCTGCCCACCCTACAGATCCTGTCAGACACAACTCAAGATGGAGTTAAAAAATACCAAGAACAAAGTGTACCAAGAAAGAAAAACGATTAAGAAAGTGCACGTCAAAAGTGAGCAAGCGCACGTAGGATGATATTTGTTACTTGCCAAGTGCAATAAAATAAGACAATGATTTACATCACTTTGAGCTCAATGCTATTAGGAAATTCTACATTTTGCACACATGCTGCCTTCACAATTAACAACAGAAAAAAAATGCAAACTTAAGTGTTGGATCAGATTTCTGTAAATAAACAAGCAGAGAGTGGGGAGCTAATGAGAATTTGATGATTCCTATTTCAAAGTAGAGCCATGCTGGGAAGCAGACGCATCACATCAAGCCAAGAACATAAAGAATAAAGAGATGAATGAGTGAATGTGCCAAAAACATCCAGGAGCCAATCACGAGCCACCATTTGATAACAGCGTGGCGTGTTCCCAACTTCATGTTAATAAAAACGTAATGGTGCAGGGGGCAGCCACACCACAGTGTGTGTAGATACAAAGAACAGTGGCTAAAAGAAGCTGACACTACACGGGGCTCGTACATTAGGTTGTGCATAGTATAAGGGTCATACCGAAATTAATGAGCAACCATTACTTTAAAACTTTGGAGTTTTGATGCTTGAAAAAACAAATATGACACTTCAGCTTGCACACCATGATTTATTGTTCTAAAATATCTCTATTTCTTTTGGAAACGTTTTTCCCTATCGCTCTGGTAGTAAGCAGTCTGTTCCAACCACCCAAAGACACTGACATACATCTTGCTGGTTTGCCTCTGTGCTGTCATAGTGTTGGCCTCACATCCAGGGCTTCATCTATAAAACCTTGTTTAAATTCCATGCTAAAATAAAAAGGCAAAAACCACACACAAAATAAATTGGATTTAAAAAATTATATGTACACCAGGACCCCAGCCATGTTCCTTTAGAAATCTCAAATCAACTTAAAATGATGTGCTTGTGCACTCACTTTTAGCCACTCCTTGTCACCTCCAACCAATTGCCATGTATGGCCCTAAAAAAAAAACGCCCATTTTTGAATATTCATGATCTAATTACCATACACATTTCCAATTGTCCTGACTGATATCTTTACTTCTCCTTCATTTTGATATTGTTCAAGCAATTGGAAGGAAAAGGTTTGGTGCTGATGTTTGTGGTCTTCCGTCATTAAACGTGGAACCCATTAGGCACACATTTCCCAAAATCCATCCTTCCATCCATTTTCCAACCCACTGAATCCGAACACAGGGTCACGGGGGTCTGCTGGAGCCAATCCCAGCCAACACAGGGCACAAGGCAGGAACCAATCCCGGGCAGGGTGCCAACCCACCGCAGGACACACACAAACACACCGACACACCAAGCACACACTAGGGACAATTTAGAATCGCCAATCCACCTAGCCTGCATGTCTTTGGACTGTGGGAGGAAACTGGAGTACCCAGAGGAAACCCACGCAGACACAGGGAGAACATGCAAACTCCACGCAGGGAGGACTCGGGAAGCGAACCTGGGTCTCCTAACTGCGAGGCCTTTCCAAAAATCTCAACCACATAAAATGGATATTGAATGTGTGGATTAGGTGACACGAGTTACAGGATGGGTTTCATATTATTAGGCACTGTCCAGCATTGATCCACTATAAACAATTTTTAATTTCTCCACAAAAACCTGAGGTTTTTTCTCAGGTACCACTAATGTTACTCACCACATATAGTTTGTAAAGAAGAAAAAAAAAATTTTTGGATGGCAAATTCCTTTAATAGTGGGAATTACTGCAGTGCATAAAACAACACTGGATATACGACAAATTTATGGAGAAAGTCTTCCACCTCATTGTGCTTCTACCAAGTATGGCTTTGGATGTCTACTTTTTGCCTCAAGTGTCCCTTTGATAACAACACCTACTGTGGATTCAGAAAGTATTCAGACCCCGTCACTTTCTACACACTCTGCTGTGCTGTGAATTTAATTAAAAATGAGAAACTGGCATTTTTGACCATCAATCTTTACTCAAGAACCCATAACGATAAAGTGGAAACATGTTTTGAGAAAAGTTTGGGTAACACTTTAGTTTAGGTTCTGCACAAATGCATCTATTAGTTTACTATTGTGTAACGAGACCTTGATTAAAAGATCTTTGGGTCTTTCTAACATTTATAAAGCATCAATGAAGTGTTTATTCGTCTCGGCAAAGTGACCTACTAGCAAAACGTCACTTTGAGTGCTCTGAGGTGGCTTGACTGAGACACATTTCTCTTCAGATTACATATTAAATGTAAGACTTGTGAATCATTTGACCATCATGTCAATAAGCCGCACTGCACAGAGATGAATACTTCTAGTATATAGCAATAGAATAGTGCTAGTCTACAGACCACCAGGGCCATATTCATTGTTCATGACTGAATTTAGCAACCTTCTATCTTATTTGGCTATAAATTATGATCACGTAGTTCTGATGGGGGATTTTAATGTACACATTGATGTGGAAACTGACACTTTTAGCAAATGTTTACTTATTTGTTAAATTCAGTAGGATTTTGTCAGATTGTCAAAGGTCCAACTCATAATCATAACCACACATTAGATTTAATTATAACTTACAAAGTTGAAATTCAAAATTTAAATATTACTCCATTAAATGTAGTTATTTCCGATCACTTCTTAATTACGTTTGATTTAGTTCTGCCCATGCCAGCGCACTCACAGATTAAAACAAAGACAGTGCGACATCTAGATTGTAATTCTGCTTCAAAATTTATAGATACCTTGAGTAAGTCGAGTGTAATTGTGGAAAACCATTTAGATCAGTTAACATCAAATGTAAACATGGAAAACAATTTAGATCAGCTAACATCACATTATAATGTGACCTTGAGAGATGCTCTGGACACAGTGGCTCCCCTAAAACAAAAGTGATCAAAGCACATAGAAACTCTCCCTGGTTTAATGAAAATACTCGAGCTCTTAAATTAGAGTGTCGAAAACTGGAGCAGATGGAGAACAACAAAGCTACATGTCTTTCAAATTGCATGGACAGAGAGTGTAAATAAATATAAAAAAGCCCTCTTTAAAGCTCGCTCAGAATACTATTCTACATTAATAGATAGCAATAATAAAAATCCTCGGGTACTTTTAGAACAGTGGCTAAATTAACAAATGGAATTCAGATCAACAGTGCAAAATACCAACAGATATTAGCAGTACAGACTTTATGAACTTCTTCAATGAGAAAATTAAAAATATAAGATCCCAGATCTCAGCATCACAGTACAAACCAAATACTAGCTTAGCAGACCCTGACCACATTGCATTCAGCACTTTAGTAATTTTAATCCTGTAACTGAGCAGGAAGTCTTAACTTTAATTACTAAAATGAAGCCCACTACTTGTTCCCTAGATCCAGTGCCAACAAAACTAGTAAAAAGTGCAATGGATGTTCTTGCAGCCTATTCTAACCATTATCAATAGTTCATTACTGCATGGCACAGTACCTGATGCACTAAAAGTGTCAGTCATTAAACCTTTACTTAAAAAGTCAGACCTAGACCCACACATACTAAATAACTATAGGCCTATTTCAAATTTACCATTTCTCTCTAAAATACTAGAAGTAGTCGCCAGTCAGCTTCAGTCACACCTTACGCATTACAATTTATTTGAGAAATTCCAGTCTGGCTTTCGCACTGGTCATAGTACAGAAATGGCACTAACACGGGTTGTAAATGACATTCTGATATCCTCTGATGAAGGAAACTCCACTGTAATTATGTTGTTGGACTTAAGTGCAGCATTTGACACCATTGACCATTCTATTTTACTGCACAGGCTAGAAAATGATGTTGGGCTTACAGGCCCGTGCTCGCTTGGTTTAGTTCTTATTTATCAAATCGATTCCAATATGTACAGAAATGTGCTGACAGTACTCCATCATTATACACAGAAGTTCAATATGGTGTCCGCAGGGCTCAGTACTGGGACCTTTACTGTTTTCACTTTACATGCTTCCACTGGGATCTCTCATTAGGAAACATAATGTTAATTTTCACTCATATGCAGATGACACCCAGTTATACCTTTCATTTAAATCAAATGAAGTTTCTCCGATGTTGTCTTTAATTAGTTGTGTTAGTGAATTAAAGGAATGGATGAATGAGAACTACTTGTCTTTAAATACAGATAAAACAGAGATGTTAATTGTTGGAGGGAATGACGCTGATCACAGCAATATTTTGTTGTCATTTAACTCAGTTGGAATCCCAAATTAATTTTACTGAATCAACCCGCAATGTAGGAGTTATCTTTGACTCTAGCATGTCATTACAAAGTTGTCCAAATCATGTTTCTTCCATCTTAAAAATGTTAGGAAATTAAGGCTTTCTAAATAAACAGGATTGTGAGAAATTAATTCATGCATTTATCTCTAGTAGGATTGACTACTGCAATGCGGTGTTCACTGGCTGTTCAAACTGTTCTTTATACAGCCTCCAGTTAATCCAAAATGCGTCTGCAAGAATTATTACAAGAACAAGAAAATATGAACACATAACTCCAGTTCTTAAATCCTTACACTGGCTCCCAGTTAAGTTTAGGGCAGATTTCAAAATCATCCTTTTAATATATAAAGCCTTAAATGACCAAGGTCCGCTTACTTGTCTGAACTTATCATGACTTACAAACCTGAGCGCACATTAAGATCTCAAGATGCCGGTCTGCTTAGGATTCCAAGGATTAATAAAATAACAGTGGGAGGTCGAGCTTTTAGTTACAAGGCCCCTAAACTGTGGAATGGTGTTCCTGCTTCTATAAGAGATGCCCCCTCGGTCTCAGCCTTTAAATCTCAGCTGAAGACTCACTACTTCAGTTTAGCATATCCTGACTAGAGCTGCTGATTAACTGTACATACTGCATCTCTGTTGTTAGTCATTAGCACTAGAACATAAGTACCATGATTGTTATAATTTTTTATTAACCCTTACCTATTCTGTTTCTGTT
This sequence comes from Polypterus senegalus, assembly GCF_016835505.1. Classification (NCBI taxonomy): domain Eukaryota; kingdom Metazoa; phylum Chordata; class Cladistia; order Polypteriformes; family Polypteridae; genus Polypterus; species Polypterus senegalus. Next base: position 23,967,403 of record NC_053164.1, read on the forward strand.
CTCGGTACTCAAATGTGGCAATTGGTGCCACGGCCCACCTGCCAACACCTTGAGGTGTGTCTAGAACGTGAATGAGTCAAAACCTAAGGTTAACATTTTTCTCGGCCACCACTGAAAACTACATGTAGTATTAAATGTTAAAAAAAAATAATTGTAACGGCCGACCCCTTATTCCCAGCCGGCAGCTACACCTCCAAGACCTGTGGCCTGGATAATTTACTGAGAAACCTTTCCTGTCAAGCCGTACTCCTACACAGATAAACTTTCCCCACAATCGACGGTTTGAAATGCAAAGACAATAAGCAGAATGTAAAATTAAGCAGGAATAAATGTATTAAATGGGACAAAACACGCCACAAGACAAATGCACACTCAAATATTCCTCCACCCCAACAATCCCCAAAGCAAAACTGACAATATATATATACAAATCCCCTCCCTTGTCCACGTAACATATAACACACACCACACAAACGACAAATGACTGGCAAACAGAATGATCATGAACTTGAGACCGATACGTGATTAAATGTCCTGAATACGGGTGCTGATTAATGGCGATTGTAATGTTTGTATTTCCCGGCGTTTGGAACAACCTCACCGTGATTCCTCGGCGTGCGGCGAATGATGATTCGACCCCGGGGTCTTCAGCGGCAAGCAGGTTGAAAGGCAGTCCGTATGAATGAAAAACAAACTGGATGAAAGCGCAATGGAATGAAACGGCAGGCAGGTTGTAATCGTGAATGCTATATTGGTTGTACTCCTTCTCTCTCCTCGTGCTGGTCTCCCCTTCGTCTCCTCCTCTCTCCTTAAATAGTCAGTGACGGCAGTAATTGATTAATTGATATACAGGTGTTTTCCAGATTAGTGGTTGTGAACTCCTCCCATCATCCGTCCTCCTTTACGGGGACAACATTAACTGACACACATACACGCAGTCAATGGGACAATGAAAACGAGACATACACAGCACTGACATTTAAACACTATGTGGCACCGCTACATAATAATAATTGTTGGGTGGCAAATTCCCTTAATGGTGAGAATTACTGCAGTGTGTGAAATAGCCGGGTGTCCATGCGCTGCATTGTTTAACGTATGTGCAGCTCTGTTACTTGAGCTCTGTAAATCAAGTCACCCAGGGCCTGTGGGGGTCTTAATCAATCCTTTGTTACCACACTGGGTGATACCAACCTTAGTGACAACACTGCATCTCCTATGTCCCACCAGCCTTCCACCCCCTGACAGCAAACCTGAATTGAATTAAATGAGTTCAAGAATGTCATGTTATAATAATGATGATGATGATGATAAGAATGATATTGGAGCCCATCCTGGGCTGATTTCTGCCTTGCATCTAATTCTTTCAGATGTCACATGTGTGCACATGGGAGAAAGCTGAAGGACTTAAAAGAAGGTCATTCTCAGTCAGACCAGGGGGTGGCAGAGTGCATTAATTCTTTCTCTTATCTCCTTTGTAGACCAAATATGGGAAATTCCACCTGGCTGACACGAAAACATCACTTCCGGCTCGACCCCAGATGACCTCATTTCCAGTTCCGGTCCCAAGATTCCTCCTCTTCCTGCCATCCAACTATATATCCGCCATGTTTACTGACCTGTGCAGCTCTGTTTTGGACTCTTTTCTGTAAAGACCATTTTTTCTCAACCTTCTCTACATTTGCAGCCAATTCTCAAGCATAAGTGAGGCTGCCCCAAACCTCTTTGTGTGTCCAGGCTTGACTATTTCCCACACAGGATAAGCTCTGGCCTCCATGACCCTGAGCTGGCTTAAACAGATTTACTAATGGATGAACAGATGAGCATGGTGATGAAGAGGCCTGAAGTGAAATATGATGACACTAATAAAGTATACAAAGCTGGAGAATCTCAGCTAGTGAGCAAATATAAGACAGGCTGGAGATGTGCGGTCAGATTTGGAAATTTATTTGAACAAAATGGCTTTGTAGAAGACATTAGTGGGCTGAGAGCTCAGTGATGTTAATTTTCCTATTACCAGAAATTCATTTTCTTAGTACCTAGAAATCAAATTACTCTTTTTATAGCCTAGTCACCTCTGTCATAGTCTCTAGCACAACCTTTCCTTTGCTCCGCACCCATAGAAAATGTTGGTTTATGTTCACACCCCCTATCAAAGTAATGTCACATGTGAAGATGAAGAAGACAAAATTTCTCATTTTTGAACCAGTAATTGAACTACATACAGTACTAAGCGTGAACAAATTGAACTAAAATAATATATATATATATATATATATATATATATATATATATATATATATATATATATATATATATATATATATATGTGTAAATATAAATTGAGCAATTTACCTTTAGAGATGTCAATAATTGTGTACATGTGCCCCTTCTGAACCTTAGACCAGTGCTCCCCAAACTTGGTCCTCGAGACCCACTGTGGCTGCAGGTTTTTGTTCCAACCAGATTCACAATCGGTGATAATAATCAGTAACAACTGATCTCTTTTAATTAGCAGGTCTTTTTAACGCGTCTCTTATTCTGCGTTCAGAAAAACACAACTGTGTGGTTTTTACATTTATAAGACATTTAGAAATATTTCTATTTTTTTCAAAAGCTCTTTTGTTGTTTTCCTATTATTTTTCCCATGTTCTGTGTAGTTTGCTCCCTTCATTTAACCCTAATAGTGACAATTAACAACCAGCACAGCAAGACAACCCAGGATGATGAAAGCAGGAACAACTTCAGAGTCAGGCCCACTAATTAGTAAATAATCAATTAAATAACCAGAACTCCTGGAAAAGCAGAAAAAAACTTGTTAACAACTTAAAAAAATACATATTCGCCATATAACTGCTTATTACATTTTAATAAAAATCTACCAAACTTAGTTTGTAATTTCTACATTGACTCCAAAACAGAGAAACTGGGAAATAAGAATTTACCTAATTAGGCTAAGAGTCCAATGAAAAACAGAAGTTGGTTGAAACAAAAACCTGCAACCACAGTGGGTCCCCAGGACCGAGTTTGGGAACCACTGGCTGAGACACTCGCATCATCATCCGGTGGTTGGGATATCCAGTGAAATATCAAGCGCCACAAGGAAATGACACACAATCAATGATCGAGGGGTTTGGGGAATTAGAGACCCCCTTGAAGCAACGGGTGCCAGTGCACTGCTGAGCAATGAAACATAGTCAATGAGCACAGTCCACCTGCATTGCCGTTCTAAAACAGTACAAAATTCCTGTACTACTGCCAGGGCCACCAGCAGGAGAGATGGGCTGAGTGTAAGCAGCAGGTGTTTATACTTCACGCATCACGATGCATGCTAGTATGACAAATCACAAAACATATAAATGATGTCGATAAATGAGAGTTACTGGCAACTGAATCCCTGGAAAGTGCTCTGCAACCATGTGCAATCTCCGCAGATCAAAAAAAGTATTTTAGTTTAATGTGCTATGAGTTTACATTCTAAAAGGGATAGAAATTCTTGTTTATTTCCAAAGATTACATTTACTACTTAACTAGCTGCGTGGGGTCTTCGGGACAAAAAACAACCCCTACCAGTTTTACTGCATTGGTGAACTTGGAGAGGTGTCAGCTAAGTGACCCGGAACATGACATATCTTGTCCGAGATGGACGTGTAATCGAGTGCAGCAGTGGCACAAATTAAGTGGGACAGTCTGGAAGCTTTCTCATGCAAACGTATGGTATCTCGTTGTGTGAACGTACAACATGCATGTCCCACAAAGCTGAGTTTGTCTGCTTGAGTTGAATGAGAAGTGAGAAGCATGCAAAAGACAAAACAATTTAAAAGTGCATGCATGTGCCATCCCACCAAGTGCAAGTCACACTTGTAAATGTTTCTACATCTTTTGTAGAATTCACACCATCACCTGTAGCTATAGTTAAGTGTGAGCAGAGCAGACTGCTTCATTCATACACACACACATCTTTCATAGTGAGAACTGAGGTCCGTGCAAGCACAGAAAAAATGTAAAAGTGCACGCTTGCGCCATCTAGTGGCTGTGGTTGAGCATGAGCAAAGCAGACAGCTCCATACAAACACACACAGGTCTTGTGTTTATATATGTAATTGGATCAAAAAATAAAAAGTTAGATGCCTTATATAGTTAAGTTTGATAGTCGGCCACTAGATGGGGCTTTACATCCAATAATGATAGCATCGCTATTGATTTACTTTTTTAAATATTTGGAGCTGCCACCTACCAAAACGGTGTCAGCATTACTCTCCGTGAGGCATGACCATCTCACTCTTAGCCACTCTAGACCTGAAGAGACATTTTTGTTGGATTTCAACATACAAATTAATTCACAGGATTTTGCCAACTGTTTCATATATACCTAAAATCATTCCACCGGCCTTTTTGCATCTTTTGCTTCAATCACACTGCCTCTGACCTTATATGTCAATTGACAACATCTCTTTCCGTCATTAGGGTATTCTACTATTTAAGTTGTTCTAAAGAATCCCAATGTACACAAGCTACTATAATCAAGCTGGATAAAAGACAAATTTAGGGAGAAAGTCTTCCACCTCATTGTGCTTCTGCTAAGTATGGCTTTGGATGTCCACTTTTTTCTTCAAATGTCCCTTTGATAAGAACACCTACCGTGGAATCAGACCCCGTCACTTTCTACACACTCTGTTGTGCTTCGAATTTCATTTAAAAAGAGAAATTGCCATTTTTTTTTATTTATTTTTATTAATTTTATTACACTCCATACAAAGCAATCAAGTTTTTACAAAAAGAAAAATAGAGTTAAGAACAGATCGATCCCCACCCTTGAGAGAGAGAGCAAGCCAAACGGCATAAAAATTTTACAGCTTTTAAACATACCTAAATTAATAAATTCTCTATGCTTCATGAACTTATTTTAAAATATTACTGATTAGATCCTGCCATGTTTTGAAAAACGTCTGTATGGATCCTCTAACTGAGTATTTGATTTTTTCCAGTTTCAAATAATATAACACATCAGTTTCCCACTGACTTAAAAGAGGAGAGTTTGGGTTCTTCCAGTTTATCAGAATAAGTCTGCGTGCCAAGAGTGTAGTGAATGCAATCACAATTTGTTTGTCCACTTTAAGCCCTCTGGAAGAACCCCAAACACAGCTGTTAATGGGTTAGGAGGGATTGTGAGTCCAAGGCTGTCTGAGAGGTAATTAAAAATTTTTGTCCAGAATAATGTTAATTTGGTGCAGGCCCAGAACATGTGACCCAGTGAGGCTGGAACTAATTTGCAGCGTTCACAGGTTGGATCATGTCCTGGATACATTTTGGAGAGTTTTAGTCGAGACAGATGTGCTCGATATATAATTTTGAGTTGTATAATTGTATGCTTTGCGCATATGGAGCTTGAGTGAATTCTCTGCATTGCTACTTTCCACTCCTCTTCTGATATATTAATTGAGAGATCTTTTTCCCAGTGTCCTCTTGGATCTTTGAAAGGGAGGGATTGTAAAATGATTTTATATATTGTAGAGATGGAGTCTAAGTCCTTGAGATTGAGCAATATTTTTTCCAGCATGGATGAGGGTGCAAGATGAGGAAAATCTGGAAGGTTCTGTTTAACAAAGTTCCTGATTTGAAGATAGTGAAAGAAATGTGTAGCTGGAATGTTAAATTTGGAATGTAATTGTTCATAGGAAGCAAAGACGTTGTCTATATAAAGATCTCTAAGCAAGTTAATTCCAAATTTTTTCCAGATATTAAAAACTGCATATGTTTGTGAAGGTTGAAAGAGATGGTTGCCATTTTTGACCATCAATCTTCACTCAAGAACACAAAACGATAAAGTGGAAACACGTTTTGAGAAATGTTTGGGTAACACTTTAGTTTAGGTACTGCAAAAATGCATCTATTAGTTTACTATTATGTAAAAAGACCTTAATAAACAGATCTTTGGGTCTTCCTAACATTTACAAAGCATCAATGAAGTGTTCAGTCGTCTCTGCACTGTGACCCACTAGCAGAACGTCACTTTGAATGCTCCGAGGTGGCTTAACTGAGACACATTTCTCTTGATATTACATATTTAGTGTAAGACTTGTGGATCCTTTGATCGTCATGTCATACTACACAGTGTAATGGATGGCCGGCCATTTATCCCGGCCAATACCCCCAAGCCGCCAGGTGGAGCCCTCCTTGCAGCGTGGAGGTCCCCAGAAGACCAGCAGGGCATCATGGACATTGGAGTTTTATGCAAAGCCCTGCTGGGGGCCACAGGAGGGAGCTGCAGGGAGGACCGAGGGCTTTTTCGTGCCCTGTGACCCGGAGGTTCGTCACAGGAAGAGCGACGGACTTCCGGGTTGAAGAAAGTAACTATTTACCCTGACCCGGAAGGGAAAAGGACTTGTGGACTATTGGGCAGAAACACTTCGGGTCAGGAGGTATAAAAGGACTATGGGAACTCCCAGACAAGGAGCTGAGCTGGGTGGTAGGAGGGCAACGCGTCTGGGAGTGGAGGATTGGTTTATTTGTTTATTATTGTGAGTTTTATGAGTATTGTGGAGGAGAGTGTGCTTTGTGCACTGTGGCAAGAAAATAAAGTCAACTTGAGGACTTTTACCTGGTGTCTGGAGTCGTGGACAGGGGTTCAAGGGAGCGAGAGCGCCCCCTATCGTTCACAACAGACATGAAGAACCGGCCTACTGATTACTTATAAATGTTATAAAGTCCAAAAGTAGCCTTTGTTAACGTCTTGTTACATGCAGTACCTAAAGTGTGTGCAATTTCTTATAATTAACAACTTAAATCTCTCAGTCATAGAAGTGTTCAGACCCTCTGCCGTGGCACTCCACATTGTGCTCAGGTTCATTCTGTTTCCTTTAATTCTCCTTGAGGTGTGTCTAGAACGTGAATGGAGTCAAAACCTGAGTCCACGAAAACCTGAGGTTAACATTTTTCTCGGTCACCACTACAAACTACATGTGGTATTAAATGTTAAAGAAAAAAAAAATTTTGGGGTGGCAAAATCCTTTAATAGTGGGAATTACTGCAGTGCATGAAACAGCCGGGTATCCATGCAATGGATATACGCCAAATTTATGGAGAAAGTCTTCCACCTCATTGTGCTTCTACCAAGTATGGCTTTGGTTGTCCACTTTTTTCTTCAAAATGTCCCTTTGATAAGAACACCTACTGTGGATTCAGAAAGTATTCAGACCACGTGACATTCTACACACTCTGTTATGCGGTGAATTTAATTTGAATCGAGAAACTGGCATTTTTGACCATCAATCTTCACTTAAGAACCCATAACGATAAAGTGGAGACATGTTTTAAGAAACGTTTGGGTAACAATTTAGTTTAGGTACTGCAAAAATGCATCTATTAGTTTACTATTGTGTAACAAGACCTTAATAAACAGATCGTTGGGTCTTCCTAACATTTACAAAGCATCAATGAAGTGTTTATTCGTCTCTGCAATGTGACCTACTAGCAATACGTCACTTTGAGTGCTCTGAGGTGGCTTTCTCTTGATATTACATATTTAATGTAAGACCTGTGAATCCAAGTCATTTGACCATCATGTCAGTATGCCGCACTGCACAGACATGAACAACCAGCCTACTGATTACTTATAAATGTTATGAAGTACAAAAGTAGCCTTTGTTAACGTCTTGTTACATGAGTAATACATTTATTTTTTGCAGTACCTAAAGTGTGTGCAATTTCTTATAATTAACAACTGAAATCTCTCAGTCATAGAAGTGTTCAGACCCTCTGCCGTGGCACTTCACATTATGCTCAGGTTCATTCTGTTTCCTTTAATTCTCCTTGAGGTGTGTCTAGAACTTGACTGGAGTCAAAACCCACGAAAACCAGAGGTTAACGTTTTTCTCGGCTACTGCTACAAACTACATGTGGTATGTAACGTTAAAGAAAATAAATAATTGCTGGGTGGCAAATTCCTTTAATGGTGGGAATTACCGCAGTGCATGAAACAGCCGGGTGTCCGTGCGCTGCATTGTTTAAAGTATGTGCAGCTCTGTTACTTGAGCTCTGTAAATCAAGTCACCCAGGGCCTGTGGGGGTCTTAATCAGTCATTTCTTACCACACTGGGTGATACCAACCCTAGTGACAACACTGCATCTCCTGTGTCCCACCAGCCTTCCACCCTCTGACAGCAAACCTGAATTGAATTAAATGAGTTCATGAATGTCATGTTATAATAATGATGATGATAAGGATGCTATTGATTCCTGCCTTGCATCTAATTCTGTCAGGTGTCACACGTGTGCACATGGGAGGCAGCTGAAGGACTTAAAAGAAGGTCATTCTCAGTCAGACCAGGGGGTGGCAGAGTGCATTAATTCTTTCTCTTATCTCCTTTGTAGATCAAATGTGGGAAATTCCACCTGGCTGACACTTCCGGCTCCGCCCCAGATGACCTAATTTCCAGTTCTGGTCTCAAGATCCATCTTCTTCCTGCTGTTCAACTATATATCCACCATGTTTACTGACCTGTGCAGCTCCGTTTTGGACTCTTTTCTGTAAAGACCATTTTTTTATCAACCTTTTTCGAATTTGCAGCCAATTCTCAAGCATAAGTGAAGCTGCCCCAAACCTCTTTGTGTTTCCAGGCTTGATTATTTCCCACACAGTATAAGTTCTGGCCTCCATGACCCTGAGCTGGATTAAACAGATTTACTAATGGATGAACATGGTGATGAAGAGGCCTGAAGTGAAATATGATGACACTAATAAAGTATACAAAGCTGGAGAATCTCAACTAGTGAGCAAATATAAGACAGGCTGGAGATGTGCGGTCAGATTTGGAAATTTATTTGAACAAAATGGCTTTGTAGAAGACATTAGTGGGCTGAGAGCTCAGTGATGATAATTTTCCTATTACCAGAAATTCAATTTCTTAGTAACTAGAAATCAAATACCCCTTGTTAGCCTAGTCACCTCTGGCATAGTCTCTAGCGCAACCGTTCCTTTGCCCTCCACCCAAATGTTGGTTTATGTTCACACCCCCTACAAAAGTAATGCCATATTTGAAGATGAAGCAGTCCAAATTTCTAGGACTTGACTGGAGTCCATCTGTGAAAAACTGAACTGATTGGAAATCATTTACAAAAACTCACACCTGTGTGTATAAAGTCCCACAATTCACTCTGCCAGGCCATGAAGTCCATGGAACTCTCTGCAGACCTCCACAACCACAGTGTGGTGAAGCAGAGATCAAAGTAAGGAGATAAAGCCATTTCTAAAGCTCGGAGACTTCCCAGGAGCAAAGTGACTTTAGTAATTGTGAAACTGGAAGAGGTTTGGAACCGCCAAGACATCTTTTGGTTAAACTGACAGCACGCTAGGCAAGAGGGGTGCTGATTGAGGAGGTCATCCAGAACCCAGTGGTCACTCTAAGAGAGCTTAGGGAGTGCTCTTCTGAGATCACAGCCACACTCCAGAAATCAGACACATATGACAGCCAGCTTGTGGTTTGCCAAACAGCATGTAAAGGACTCAAGACAACCTGAGGAAAAGGATTCTTCATTCTAATGAGACAAAGTTTAAACTCTTTGGGCAGAACTCCAAGCATTACGTCTGGTGAAGATAAGGCATTCTTCATCACTTGTATAATGCCATCTCTTTGGTGAAGCATGGGGGTGGTGGTAGCATCATCTCAGCACCAGAGACAGAGAGACTGGTCAGAAATGAACAAAGGATGAATGCAGCCAAATACAGTGGGGTCTTGGAAGAAAACCTGTTCCAGAGGTGACCTCATTCTCGGGTGATGGTTCACCTTTCACCATGACAATGAGGCAAGCAGACAGGACAATGCTGGAGTGGTTTTGGGTCAAGTCTGTGACTGTCTTAAGTTGACAAAGACATAAAACCCATAGAACGTCTGCTCTAGCCAATGGTAGCTTGCTGACACTTCCCTTCTAAACCAGCAAAGCTTGACTTGAGAGGATCTGACAGGAAGAATGGCATAAACAGCCCAAAATCCAGGTGTGTAAAACTTGGAGAGACTTGCACAAGAAGACTCGAAGCTGTGACTGCTGCCAAAGGGGCTTCTATAAAGTAACTGAATTAGGGGTCTGAATACTTAAGGAATGACAGATTTCAGTTTTTGATTTCTTTTATTATTTGAAAACTTTTTTGAAAACATTTTCACTTTGTTATTATGGGTTATTAAGTGTAGATTGATGAGCAAAAGTGGCACATTTATCCATTTCCAATTGAATCTTCAACACATTAAAGTGAGGGCTTCGGAATACTTTCTGAATCCACTGCATTCTGTACAACCATACGTTAACAAAATCATTAAAAACATAATTATCAGAAGTGTAAGAGAGCAAGCAATTAAAAGAAATTTAAAACTACAATGATTGCACATCACTAGATCTTGTGAGGACTCCTGTTGCCCAACTGTATCCCAAGATAAAAAGGTCTCAGGTTCCCATCAGGCACTGGTTTTACTCAAGAATCAAAGCCAATAATGTAAAGGTAAGAGAAGCCCACTCACGTTTTGTGCACTTTTTCGTTTTGGGAGCCACACTCCATCCTGAGCAACATCTACCACTGCAAACATTAGGGCTGAAAGAAAACAGAAATGGAAATGTTTAAGACACTGTAGTAGAGCTTCACATTGTCACAGAGATGTTCCTTTTTTTATGAGGGTATGCTGAATCCATCCCTACATCTTACGTTAGAACAATCTGGATGAGAACAGGCCATTCAGCCCAACAAACCTCGCCAGTCCTATCCACATACTGTAATTCTTCTAAAATAACATCATATCGAGTTTTGAAAGCCCCTAAAGTCCTATCGTCCACCACACTACTTGGTAGCTTATTCCAAGTGTCTATGGTTCACTGAGAAAAGAAAAACCTCCTAATGTTTGAGTGAAATTTGCCCTTAACAAGTTTCCAACTGTGCCCCTGTGTTCTAAATGAACTCATTTTAAAGTCATAGTCTCGCTCCACTGGATCTAACTCAAATCTAAGAACAACATTCTCACATAGGAGTTATTCAAGTCCAGGTGGGTGAGGGCTGGATGGAGAGCAGCAAAATGTAGCATCCTCTATGGACCAGTTTGACCTGTATGCAAACTGAAACGGGTCATGGGAGGGGGAAAGAATGGACTTAATGCTATGAATAACCAGCCGCTCAAAACATTTCATGATGGTGGAAGTCAGTGCTATGGGCCAATAGTCATTATAGATAGATGGGAAGAGGTTCTTAGGGACAGGAGTTATGGGTGTGACTTGTAGGAACAATAGTTTGGTCCAGGGAGATGTTAAAGATGTCAGCAAGGACATCCTTGAGCTCCTCAGCACAATCCTTCAAACCACGACCAAGTATGCTGTCTGGTCCGGCTGCCTTCAGTGGATTGATCCTAGAAAGGGTTGTCTTCATGCTGGCAGGAGCCAGACATATGACCTGCTCACCCAGGGGGGGAATGGTTTTCTGTGCCAGTGTTCTCTTTTTTTTTTGTCTCGAATCATCCAAAGAAGTCATTTTGGCAGTTGAGCAATGTGATGTCACCTTCACAAGTCTGTGGTGGAGGGTTGCAGTTAGTGAAGGTTTGGATGCCACATCAGAGAGACTGTGCATCTCTGATGTTGCTAAAGTGTCCAGATATTTTCTTGCTGCACTGCTTTTTTGCTTCCATAATGCCACGGGACAGGTTGCTAGTCCTGCAGTGTCATTGGCCCTAAAGGCTGCATCACGGACCCTCAAAAGCCTGTGGACCTCTCCTGTCAGCCATGGCTTCTGGTTAGCATGAACAGCGATATTTTTGTAATGGGTGACATCATCAGTATATTTTGCAATGTATGCTGTAAGCACCTCAGTGTACTCCTCAATGTCTGTGTGGTCATTGTAAGTGGCTGCTTGTTTGAAAATAAATGTCCGAGTCTGTAGTGCTAAAGCAGTCCCTCGGAGCACTGGAGTTGCCCTCTGGCCACACACGTATCTGCTTTTGTGTTGGTCTGATGGTCCTGACTCTGGTTCAGTATGCAGGTCTCAACATGTGATCAAAGGGACCTAAGTGTTTGTTGGCCTTGTAGGCTCCCTTGCAGGTTGTGTACACCAAATCCAGTGAGTTGTCTCCTCTTGTAGGAAAGTCCACATGTTGGTGTAATTTCGGCACTAAATCTCCGTGGTTGAAGTCTCTGGCTGTGATGAGGAATCCATCCGGGTGCGCTGTTTGTTGTTCACTAATAGCCTGAGAGTTCATTAAGCGCCTTGCTCCTATCACTGGTGTTAGCGGTTGGAGGGATGTATACAGCGACAAGCAGAATCGATGCATACTCCCTCGGTAAGTAGAAGAGTCGGCATTTAATAATAATAAACTCCGCCAGAAAACAGTGTCTATGCACAACGATAGTATTTCTACACCAAGCGTTGCTAATGTAAACACACACTTCCCTGCCGCGAGTCTTACCTGCTTCCATAAAGACTCGGTCGGCCGTGATAGCATGTTAGTCCAGCTAGCTGGATAGCAGAGTCCGGGATGTTGTCATTAAGCCAAGATTCCATAAAAATAAAAACACAGCAGTTCCTCACGTCATGCCACACAGACCTAGTAGCTGAATGTGATCTATTTTATTATCTAGCGAACGTACATTGGCCAGAACGAGAGATGGTATCGCAGGTCTGTATGGTCTAGCGGGCTAGCCTAGGCCGGAAGCCTCCACGCTTGTCTCACTTCCATTTTCTCTCTCACCGCTTCCGGCTCTTCCTCACTGGGTAAGATACAGTAGGCGAGTCTGGTGATGTAATAGTCCGGCGGAGAAGTCCCAGGCCCTGAAGTGTCTCTGTAACTCTCTGGTCCAAGATATGAGGTTTGGCTTTGTATCTTAAAAGGCAGTGGCGACGATATCTTGTAATCAGTGTTGTCAGTTGACTATGCTTGAACTCACTCAAACACTCGCACAAACATAACGAACACAAACATTCACTAAGACGCAAATTCAGTGAGAGAGGGGCCGCTGTGTCCAATCGCACCGCCAACATGTCAGAGCAAGCCATTCCAATACCAATTCCAATACCATTATCAATTTAATAATGCTTACATTTCTTTATTTGGCTGACGCCTTTATTCAAAGCAAACTACAACATTTCAGATACACCTGGTTCCATTTCTTTTCTTTTTCCAGCATAGGCGGGTGAAGTGACCTGCTCAGGGTCACACTGTGTCAGTGGCGGGATTTGAACCCACAACCTCAGTCCAGAACCTTAAGCACTGCCCCACACTGCCTGCTGAGCAATATGCGGGCACTTGGGTTTGGCTCCGATTTGGGTGCGTTCCATTTTTTTTTTACATTTTCTTGCAGTCAGATTGAGCGAGAGTGTCCATCAGGTGATTGACCAACCGCCATATCATTTACAGCTCAATCCTGTCATATGATGTCAGTTTGTTGCACTAGGATAATCTAAAAAAAGATATAGGCTGGTGTGAGAAATACATCCATTGAGCCTGGAGTGTGTTTATCTGATGAAGTGGGCCTGTAATAAAGAAATCTGTTGAAAGAAAGGAGCAATCATACATGTGCTTAAAAGGGCACAGGTGAAGTTCTTGGTCTTAATCCAATGAGTCATACTTATGGATTCACCAGGGCTTAATCCCTTACTTCCCTCTTGAAGTTGTTAAATCCCAATCTCATCGAAGCAATAGTCCCTCATGAAGTCCTGATGATGTTGAAGCAATTGGGGATCTTGGTGAAGTCAATACACATCAAAGCAAAATTTTCCCCTTGAACTTCTAATTGCATCAAAGCAATTGGCACCCATGAGATCCCCAAAGGTGACAAAGCAATGGGGGGTTAAGGGGTCCCCTTGAAGTCCCAATTGCGTTGAAGTGCACATCAAGTGTCGAGGAAAGTGGGGAGGGTGGCGGTGGATGTGAAAGGAAAGCTGATGTGTACTTCCGGCATCAATAATCCTGAAATGTCTGTATTGTATGGTTTTATAATTTGGGTTTTCGGGATTATTCCTGCATTGGTATACCGCGCAATACTACTTTAGGTAACCCCACCCCTTCTGACAACCACCTTGAGGAACATGTCTGTTTCAGGTTCGGACGACAGTATGAGTTTGGTGTTTGAATTTTGAATATTGTTTTTTGTTAGAAAGTTGTTTATTATGCATGCATTATGTTCCCAGTTGTATTAATGCATTTGGTTATGTGCCCTGTCACATTTATGTGGAGTGTCAGGGACTGGCAAACTATGACATTTTTGCTGTAGGACCATCCTCTGCCTGTTTTTCTCAAGTAGTGTGTCAGGAGCTTTAGATCAGTATTGGGTGTTGCTGGAGAACCTTCTTTTGAGCACTTTTATGCATTTCCTAGTATTTTGATTCTTTACTTAGATTTTGTGATTTCTAAGTTTGGTATTCATACTAGCATTGTTTGATCTGGGTTGCCTACGTAGGAACATCCTTGTTGCTCTATTCGATATTTGTAAATATAATGTAATACATCTTCAGTTTTTGTAAAGAGCCAGGGTTTCACAGTTTTTCTTTCTCTTAGCATGTTGGAAAATGCCATTTCGAGCACTACGCGTCCATATGAATTATGAGGAAAGAATAAAAGAGCTGAACCTTTTCAGTTTAAGCAAAAGAAGATTAAGAGGAGACCTAATTGAAATGTTTAAAATTATGAAGAGAATTAGTCCAGTGGTACAGGACTGTGACTTTAAAATGAGTTCATCGAGAACACAGGGACATTTGGAAACTTGTTAAAGGTAATTTTCGCACAAACATTAGGAAGTTTTTCTTTACACAGAGAATCAAAGACACTTGGAATAAGAGACCAAGGAGTGTGATAGACAGACATTAATGGACATTCAAAAATAGACTTGATGGTTTTTTTAGAACAATTAAGAGGATAGGACTGGCAAGCTTTATGAGGATGAATTGCCTTTCAATCTAGATTATTCCAAAACCTAGGTCTAGATTTGGGAAGCAAGGCCTCATGTTTTGGTAATTTGTGGCAGAAATTACAACAGGAGGTTGAATGTCTTTCTGAAATATTAAAAAATAAAGAAAGAACAATTCTACATGGAAATTATTTTTAAAACAAGTTAAGTATCTTCTGAAGATTCACAAAACCTGTCGAGCGACTCCCCTTGCCCCTCTTTGCTTTTGAACTAAAGTCTCAAACATAGTGAATGACTAGCAAAATACCCGTGCTTCGCAGCAGCGAAGTACTGCATTAAAATTTTTATTAAGAAGAAAATTTAACCTTTTTAAACTGAGGGAAAATATGCCAATAATTATTTGTTAAGGATCTCTTTGTATACCACGTTGTCAGTTCGGCCCTCTGGTTGTAATATGACCAAGCTGTGCGCTGAGCTTACTCTTGAGCATGCAACGTACAGTTGGCCATGTGAACAGTAATCTTGTTTCAAATCTCACAGCTTGGATTGCTGCTGTCATAATCGGTTTGAGTTTAATGGTTTGTTTCAATTATGACAGTATTTGCAGGATTTGTTGTGTTGAAGAGCCATTCGGCATCTGTCAAGCATTGTAAGCACAGAACCGGTTTCAGCGATAAAATCACATCCAGCTTTTGAGAGTTTAAACAGTCATAAACATCAAAGTGTCCACTACTGAAATCGTCACCTGTCAATCTAAGATGTTTAAGAGGCATTGGCAGTTGTCGAAAGGTGTAAAATATTTGGCCATTTTGGTACAACTGAAAGCGACAACCGAACAATTCAGCGGCAGCCATCAACTCACATGCAGAACCATAGGTGAAGGGCTTAAGCATTTCATTCTTATAGTGCTCCTGTGTAGTATAATTATCTCCTGTACCGTCATCAGTCCACACCTTGAACCTGTCCCATTCATTCAATACATAAGACACAATGTTCCTCCGGATATCAAGAGTGAGCCTGATATGGCCGTGCAATATGTAACAAAGAGAATGGAAAAGGTAGGTGGTATCTCCGGGCATGGAAACCGCTCGGTAAGTGACGGTTCTTTGATCGATAGTGATCATCTCGATAGACATGGTATTGGGGGTTGGAATGATAAAGGAAATGGGTACCTGAACAATGTAAAGTAAGTGTAAAATACCTATATAATAACTATAATTGTAATAAACAAACAATAAAACAGTGGAGAAGCCGTGGATTAAATAAAAAGGCTGTAGTTATCAGAAGGGAGATGTGAATCCCGTGGCGAAGCAAGGAAGGCAATGTAGAGACTGGAGCGACGGACGGCCTTATATAGGCAGGTAGCCAACAACGTGGGAGGCGTTGGGATGGGGGACCCAACGCCGCCTCACATGTTGAACGAGCTGCAGCCTATGGACGTATATATGTACGTAAGTAGGATTCAGTTAGCGTTGGGAACCTGTGTACCAAATTTCTTGAAGATGGGTCCATAAGTAACAAAGACTGTTGAAAAGTTCAATATGGCGGCCGGCAGTGGCATCATATCACCGAAATAAGTACTTATATTGGGTTTGGTTACTGCAGGGAAGCCACCTACCAAATTTCGAGAAGATGGGGCCATAAATAAGAAAGTTCAACAAGGCGGACATTGTTGACCGTTATGACCATTACGCATAGAATTTCGAAATGAAACCTGCTTAATTGTTGTAAGTAAGCTGTAAGGAATGGGCCTGCCAAATTTCAGCCTTCCACCTACACGGGAAGTTGGAGAATTAGTGATGGGTCAGTCAGTCAGTGAGTCAGTCAGTCAGTCAGTGAGGGCTTTGCCTTTTATTATTATAGATAATAATAATAAAATAAAAAAAAAAAACAACAATATCTCAAAAATCAAAAATGGACTTTCACAAGTCAGCCCAGCAGTGGCTCACTTCAATCCATCTACTACCTATTGGCTTTGACCTACACAGGCCCAAAAAGGGTCCTGTCTATAAAAGTATGAAATGCAAACAAAATCCCAAATTCATAAGAAGATGGAGATAATTATAAAACTCTCACTTCAAGAAACAACTCAAAGTATTGTTATCAAGAAATTATAACAAAAATGTTCAAAAAGGCTAAAAGGAGTTGCCTGAAAAGTAATCCAAAGTGACCAATATACAATCTGATATCAAAAATACAAAGACAGAGCAGAGAATGACAGGAAAAAAAACAGAAAATCCACACAAAAAACAATAGTTACAATCAGCTCCTTCACACTTCGATGATACGCTCTCACTAGTTCAGTAAATAGTAGTTGTGAAATCAGGGTGGCCCCGCCTCCAGAGGCTCCACCCACAAAGTAAACGAAATGCCAGCACACTTAAGGTAACAGAACGCAATTACTAAATCACAGACAAACAAAACCTTGAGAAATAATAATTTAAAAATTCAGACGTGAGTGTCAGTAGGCTTTGCTCCCTAGTAACCAAGTTAGCCAAACTATTCTGTAACATTTCGGTAATTATTTACTACTCTGATAATGAGCTTTCTGATCATAAAATGGGTCATTACGATAGCAATTGATGAGAAAAATTTGCAAAATTATGGTATTTGATGGTTCCTCTAGAGTGTCACATTTTCTTGTACGATTTGGCTTAAAAACTAATCAGCACATTGTTATCTCATAACACATTTAAATTTCAAGTTTGGTATTTGTCCATCAAGCTGTTTTACCTCTAGACTATCCTCAAGAAAGTGTGACACACACACACACACATCATTGAAATATCAATGTTTTCGGTATCAGGGGTCCCTAAAACATCGAGATCCTTCGAAAACCAGAGATCGAAATTGTAGACAAATCGAAAGCTTTCGCTCCTCGACCATAGACTATGGTGGGGGTGGGGGAATGGGGTACAAAGCAAAACTAACAAAAGCAACAGAAAACCAGAAGTTAAAAACAAGCCACGGGGAAAAAAAGCCCCAGCATTAATGCAATGTCCTGCTGGTCCACCAGCTAAAGAAACAACTATGTGGCACCACTGCTAAATGCTTTGTTTATTTGCTGTTTACAGCGACTCCTTCTATTTGGGTGCCACACAACATCGTCAAATGCAGCAATGAAGTGGTGTCAAAATTGAAAGGTCTCACACGGAAATTTGTTGAATATATTGGTTGAACATGAGGGCACTTGGAAAGAAACAGTATTTATAATTTATTTTGGAGCTTAAAGTTCAAACACATACATATGAAGTGTAAAATCGATATAGTACTGAAGATATTAACACCAGTGACAAAAGATCTCAATGTAGATGTATATGCAATGGATTCAGAAAGCATTCAGACTCCTATACTTTCTGCACACTTTATTGTGTACATTTAATTATAAATTTGATAAAATTGCTCTTTTTGCCCATCAAGCTACACTCAAGTGAAAACGTGTTTTCAGAATGGTTTGTAAATGTATTAATAATCAAAAGCATTCAAGTGTTCAGACCCTTTTCTGTGGTATCACAGACTGTGTGTCCTGTTTGCTTTAATTCTCCTTAAGATGTATGTAGCAATTGACTGGAGTCCACCTGTGGCAAATTGAACTGATTGGATATCATTCAGAAAGACACCTGTGTACCTGTGTGTACATATAAGGGCCTACAATTCACACTGCACGTCAGGACCAAAACCAAGCCATCAAGTCCAAGGAACTCTCTGTAGAGCTCAGGCGATCCGATAGTGGTGAGGTACTGATCAGGGCAAGGGGATATAAACATTTGTAAAGAAGAAGTTTGAAACCATCAGGACTTTTCCTAGAGTTTGCTTTCCGGCCAAGCTGAGTCACTGGCCAAGAAGAGTCTTGGTCAGAGAGGTGACTAACAACCCAGTAGTCACTCTGCAGAGATGGGAACCTGTTGGAAGGAAGAGTATGACAGTATCAGGTAGTTGTTAATGGTGGAATGGCTAGATGGAAGATATTCCTGAGTAAAAGGCATACAACAGCCCTCTTGGAATTTATAAAATGGCACTTAAAGAACATTGAGAAGAAAAAGATTTGCTGGTATGATGAAAAAAAATGAAGTCTTTGAGCAGAATGTCAAGCAGTATATCTGGTAAAGAACAGGCACTGCTCATCATTTTCCTAATACCTTCCTTATGGTGAGGCAGCAATCATGATATAAGAATGAAGGGACAGGGAGGCCAATCAGAACTGAGGCAAGTATGAATGTAGCTAAGTATCCCTGAAGAAAACTTGCTCCAGAGTTCACACCACCTCAGACTGGGACAATGGTTCAGTTTTCAGCATACAGCCAAGATAACATCAAGTGACTTTAGGACAAGTTTCTGACTCTCTGTGACAGCCCGTGTAGTGGGGAAGATGGCAGCAGACCTTCACTGGGTGTCTTGCAGTTCGTGACCAATCTGGAGCAGAAATGGAGAAATGCTAGACAGTAAAGTGCAGATTCAAAAAGATTATAAAGCAACAACAAAAGTGGCCTTTTATTTACAGGTGCATATAAAACAGTATCAGTCAGGCTTTGTTTACACAGTCCTCACTGCAACTGACACACAAAACACAAAGAAGCAATGTACCAAAAGAAAAAAAAAATAGACGCCCTACTTACAAACAATTTCTCGGAGACACTTTAATGTCTCACGAGACAAGGCAGTGAGACAAAAGGACAGCTGCTGTACAGGCTTTTAAATGATCGTCGTGCAGCACGATATGCAAATCACGCAACACGGCAGCAGCAGATTCTGTACAGGCTTTTAAAAGATCAACGCACACCGCAACATGCAGTTCACGCAGCTTGGTAGCAGCAGCTTCTGTACAGGCTTTTAAATGATCATCGTGCAGCGCGACATGCAGATCACGCAGCACAGCAACAGCAGCTGCTGTACAGGCTGATCGAGGCACAGTGCGACATGCAGATCACGCAGCTTGGTAGCAGCAGCAGCTTCTGTACCAGCTTTTAAATGATCATCGTGCACTGTGACAAGCAGATCATACAGCATGGCAGCATCAGTTTCTGTACAGTCCTTTAAATGATTGACACACATTGCGACATGCAGATCGCGCAGCTCAGCAGCAGCAGATTCTGTACAGGCTTTTAAATGATCGACGTACAACGTGACATGTAGATCACGCAGCTCGGCAGCACCAGATTCTGTACAGGCTTTTAAATAATCAACGTGCAGCACGACATGCAGATCACGCGTCTCGGCAGCAGCACCTGCTGTACAGGCTTTTAAATGATCGACACGCAGTGCGACATGCAGATCACGCGTCTCGGCAGCAGCACCTGCTGTAAAGGCTTTCAACTGATCGACACACAGTGCGACATGCAGATGACGTAGCATGGCAACAGCAGTTGCTTTACAGGCTTTTAAATGATCGAGGCACAGTGCGACATGCAGATCACGCAGTTTGGTAGCAGCAGCTTCTGTACCAGCTTTTAAATGATCATCGTGCACTGCGACATGCTGATCATACAGCATGGCAGCATCAGTTTCTGTACAGGCCTTTAAATGATTGACACACATTGCGACATGCAGATTACGTAGCACGGCAACAGCAGTTGCTGTACAGGCTTTTAAATGATCGTCGCACAACGCAATATGTGGATCGCGCAGCTCAGCAGCAGCAGATTCTGTACAGGCTTTTAAATGATAGACGCACAACGTGACAGGTAGATCACGCAGCTCGGCAGCACCAGATTCTGTACAGGGTTTTAAATAATCAACGTGCAGCACGACATGCAGATCACGCGTCTCGGCAGCAGCACCTGCTGTACAGGCTTTTAACTGATCGACACGCAGTGTGACATGCAGATCACACAGCTTGGTAGCAGCAGCTGCTGTACAGGCTTTTAAATGATCGATGAAGAGCGCGACATGCAGATCACGCAGCTTGGTAGCAGCAGCTGCTGTACAGGATTTTAAATGATCGTCGAACACATTCAAACCTACATCCAAGGTAAGTTAGTATCTCTCCTTCTAAAACTACGGGATCCCTTTTATATTACGAGGTAAACTCTACGCTTTACACCTTATTTTTTATTTTTGTTTACTTCAGCTGTGGGTGGCGACAAACTGCTGCCAAGGAACCAAGCTGCACGTGGAGCCACGTAGGCCTCCATGTCTCCAAGCAGCCGGAATAGCCAGCAACATGTAGCATTGCACTGCTGAAGTGGCACTGAAACGCTAGTGAAAGTGTCATTTTGCCCTCTTTTCTACTACACATGAGACGTAACTGCTGTTCTTTTTTTTCATAAAAAAATTTTCTCCTTTTGGTAAAGCCTGAGTAGACACATTACCACTCCGTCCTTGAGTGGCCCAGTTAAAGCCTGGACTTATACGGTTGTGGTAAGAAGCCTTTGACTTCTAAACATTTCTGTATTCTAGTGGCAATGAAGAATAATTAAGTGAAACAGAGAAGTATTTTTCAGGTGTTCCCATCATGAGTGCGCTCAGCGGTGCTAAAGATGGCAAACAGGGAGTTGATGAGGCAGGAGATCCACCGTCTCTTTGAACAGATGGAAGCCGATGATATAAATGACAGTTCCACTCTGTGCTGTGTCAAGTGGTCGATGGAAAGGTCCAGTGTAATAGAAGTAGAAACAGGAGAAGAACTTCCAACTACTACAGTAATATCCTTAGAATGTATTCAAGAGCAAATGTCCTGAAGATAGATAGATAGATAGATAGATAGATAGATAGATAGATAGATAGATAGATAGATAGATAGATAGATAGATAGATAGATACTTTATTAATCCCAAGGGGAAATTCACAGATCTGCAGCATACAATTATGTAGATCATTAACTGGGGTGTCCATACACCAATATTCCCCTAAATAAGGGCTCCTGAAGACGGGGATGTAATAATAATAATTCTTTATGTTTATATAGCACTTTTATCAATACTCAAAGAGACTTACATAGTGAGTAGGGAGTGGCCACTTCAACCATCACTAATGTGCAACATCCACCTGCATGATGTGACGGCAGCCATTTTGGTGCCAGTATGCTCATCACACATTAGCTGTTAGGTAGGGAAGTGAATCAGAATATCTTTATTGTTATTGTAACAAATACAACGAAATTAGGTGCAGTCCCTAAAATGTAAATAAATATAATTACAAAGGAATAGGAAAGGATAAGATACAAAATGAGGTAGAACACAAATATTCGACACAAAACCTTATTGCACAAGATGTCTTCTATTGCACTGTAATCAACAAGTTGCATTGGAAGTTATTAGGTGGCATTAAGTGCCCTAATAGCAACAGGGTAGAAACTGCTATTCAGTCTATTAGTCTTTGTTTTGATGCTCCTATATTTTTTGCTTGATGGCAACAGTTGGAACATGTCATGAGCAGGGTGCGAGGAGTCTTTTAAGTGGTGAGAGAGAGATAGCCAATAGAGACAGGGGATGATTGGGGGGGGGGGAGTGGCAGAATGACTAGGCCATCGTGGACAATGGGATACCCCCTATTCTTTACGAAGGATGCCCAGGCATCTTTAATGACCAGAGATAATCGGGACCTTGGTCTGAAGGATAGCACCATTTTTACAACACACTGTACCCATAACTGCACTGGGGAATTGGGATCCAGAGACCACATGGTAAGCGCCCCCTGCTAGCCTCACCAACACCTTTTCCAGCAGCAATGCAAGCTTTTCCTAGATGGTCTCCCATCCAAGTAGTGGCCTTTCTCAAACATAGTTAGCTTCAGATAGATGACCTCTTCTGAACAGCAGGTGGCATGGCTGAAGACTACTGCACATTGACAAAGCCTACACTTACTATCAGAAAACAGAAACGGAAAAATTTCTAAGTGCCTTTCAGACAGCCTTCGTGTCACAATCCCTCCTAACCCATTTACAGCTGTTTTTGGTGGGCTCACAGATGGGCTTAATGTGGAAAAGGACAAACAAACTGTGAGTGCCTTCACTACACTATTGGCATGCAGACTTATTTTGCTAAACTGGGAGAATCCTAACTCTCCTCTTTTAAATCAGTGGGTAACTGAAGTTTTATACTTTGAACGGGACCCGGGCACAGACAGGCAGACATGTTGTAATTCCACCACCACACGTTTATTATTATTGTCTATATACAGAGTTAATCAGTGCACATGCAACCCCATAAGTCCCCAAAGTCCAGGCCTCTCACACAATTTGCCTTTCTTCGGGCCGCCTCCACTCTCGCTTCTCCTGCTTCGTCCTACTTCCACCCAACTCCAGCCTCGAATGAAGGGAGGCGGCCCCTTTTATCCACACCCGGATGTGCTCCAGGTGCTTCCCGGCAATCTCCCGCCGACACGCCCCAGTGTGGCAGAAGTGCTGGCTGTACTCCCAGAAGCACTCCAGGTGTCCCTGCTCCTCTTCCCCCCAGCACTTCCTGGTGTGGTGGTAGTGCTGAGGTCCAGGGCTCAAAAGGCATGGGGGCGCCCCCTGGGCAGTGACCACAGGCCCCTACAGGGTTGGGCTTCCAAGCCCTCTACCCGTGGCCCCCAAAGCAACTAGGGTGGCGGTTCCCATGTGGTCTGAGGTGGGCGCACGCCCTCTTCCGGTCCTCCAAGGCGTCCCAGCCTGGTCGTCGCCGCTGGAATCCCCGGACAATACTATTTGGAAAAAATCAGATTCTCACTTAGAGGATCTGTGCAGAACTTTTTCAAAACCAGACAGTATCTCATCTAATCTACTATTAGTATCTACTAATAAAAGGCAAAGCCCTCACTCACTCACTCACTCACTCACTCACTAATTCTCCAACTTCCCGTGTAGGTAGAAGGCTGAAATTTGGCAGGCTCATTCCTTACAGCTTACTTACAAAAGTTGGGCAGGTTTCATTTCGAAATTCTACGCCTAATTTTCATAACTGGAAGGTATTTTTCTCCATTAACTGTAATGGAGTTGAGCTGGAATGACGTGGTGGGGGCGGAGTTTTGTGTGACATCATCACGCCTCCACGTAATCACGTGAACTGACTGTCAACGCAGTGCGTAGAAAACCAGGAAGACCTCCAAAAAGCGCTTAAGAAAACATGCATTTTATAATTGAGAAGGCAGCGAAACAATAAGAAGTGAGTGAGTGACATATACTACCATATTCATGAGTGTTGCCAGCTCGGAAAGAAAGCAAGGTGTAAACCTAAACTTTAAATTAAGTTCATAGACAGGCTACCGCTGGCGTTTCACATACCCACAGGTAATGTGGGATACAAGTTTAATGAGAGGACGCAGGATATAAACGAGAGTTTTGATCACTTTGTAACTTAAGTTAAAATTGCTGGTGAAGGGGTGTGCTTATGCAAATTCCGAGAGACTGTGTTTGTGGGGGATTGACAGTTAAAGGCGGGTGGGGAGTCCGTCATCATCTCCCTCCCACCTCATTTTGCTCTGAGCTGAGCTCAGCTAGCGCTGTCTTCGAAGCAACCGTCAGACTGCCACCAAATACTCACAGAAAAATCCACAAGTTAATACACCGCTGTCTCTATAGTTTCTACACACTGAATCCTCCAGGCACTACTTACAAAAGGTCACATTGACAATCGTGTTACGTTATTTTTAAAATCTTTCCTTTTCTTAGCACAAGCACAGCTGAGAAGCTTCATGCATGTGCTCCATAAGCGTTAAAAATAATGCATTTAATCACACTTTGCATTGCTTTGTCAATGCATGATTTCCTGGTACGATTACATTGATCAGCGCACCGATTCATTTTACCCACACCACCTTAGTTTGAGAAGAAGTATGAAAAAATATGAGGTTAACACAGAAAAACAGATCACCAATTCAAGCTTTATGAATAATCTATTCGCCATCAATAATTGTTTTGGTAAAGCCATCCTCCTTCCATTTTATAATTTTTCCGCCACTAGCCATGATTAAATGAACGGTAAAAAAGTAAGAGCAAAGCGAGGGTGACTTATTTAGGCAGGCATATATATGACAGCAACACTCATGACAATGTCAATCATGTTACGTTATTATTAAAATGTTTCCTTTTCTTTTCATTACTTCTTTAACACACTACTTCTCCGCTCGGTAGCGGGTATTTTGCTATATATATATATATATGAATGACCTCCAAAAGGCTGAGACTTTTGATATCATGAGCGTGTCTGCAAACTGGGGTCTCCTGCACAGCAAAAGTCGAGCAGCCAGCGTGCATAGCTGTGCCGGCCTTTGAGGCGCTGACTGCGCTTCTGCGTTAAGTCAAAGTGAGCACTTTTAATTTTTTTCATCCTCCCCCTGAGCTATAGCCCAGACAAGTGCAAACACGGGACCCCTTTGCTACACCACGGAAAAATAATATTAAGGCGATTCACACTTTCTTTTGCACGTATACGATTATCAGGTCCTCACCTCGAATTATGAAGACACGCACACGAGTGCAGGACTGACAGTGCCATCACAGCCAATTAATGGCGGGGCGTCTCACCAGTCTACACAAGACCCACCGTGACTGTCCCCAAAAGGCGATCATAATGTCAGCGAACACATCTCTCTATACTATATAAAAGAAAAAGGCAACTTTCCTTTCTTTACACCCTTTTTCCTTTTATCCCAAACCAAAGCCTTTCTCTCTTAACACTGCAGAGGACACAAAACTAATTTTCTTTAAATGCCAGTAAGGTAAGGCACATTACCAGAGGCACAAATTTGAACGTTCACATAGAAAATGTAATTTCAATGTACCTGTACTTCTTAAAACGTTAATGTTTTACTGTTTAATAACTTATAGACTATAATTTATTATTTTTCCCTTGCACTCAGTGACCAAACCTATACACACACATATAGACACATACAAACATACACACAAGTATATGTATGTGTATATATATATACAGACATCACATACCACACATATATATAATTTGTGTGTGTGTATGTATTTTATGGTGAGATGTTTCTTAGCAAAATTGAGTGTGTATATATGATGTAGATAGGTATGTAGGCCTGCAGTTCTTTAGCGTTGTCCTGGGGTCTTTTGTATATATATAATATATATATATATATATGTTGTGTGTGTGTATATGTAGATATGTATATAGATATGTAGATATGAAGATATGTATGTGTATATATGAACTCAGGTGTATATATATATATATATATGGATTTTTTTCTCCCTAAATAATAAAACCATCATTTAAAAACTATATATATATAATGGTTAAATGTGTTTATATATATGTATATATACTGTATATGTATGTATGTATGTATGTATGTATGTATGTATGCATGTATGTGTGTGTGTGTGTATGACAGCAGCAATCCAAGCTGTGATAAAACAGTAAAAAGGAGGCATGTCAGACGTCGTGGTACATTTTTTGATGCAGCTGCCGAAAACAACTTCATGACGCTGCCGCCAAATACACAAAACAATTACTTTGACAATCATGTTACATTATTTTTAAAATGTTTCCTTTTCTTTTTCATAACTTCTTTAACACATGACATCGCTGCGAAGCGCGGGTATTTTGCTATATATATATATATCACAGCTACACTCATAACAGTGACAAAACAATTACATTGACAATCATGTTACGTTATTTTCAAAATGTTTCCTTTTCTTTCTCTTTTCTTCTTTAACACACTACTTCTCCGCTGCCAAGCGCGGGTATATATATATATATAGATAGATAGATAGAGATATATATATACAGTATAGATAGATATGAGAACAACATATATATTTATATATATAGATACATAGATATATATATATATATATATAGATAGATATGAGAACAACACTCATATCAATGACAAAACAATTACATTAACAACCATGTTACGTTGTTTTTAAAATTTTTCCTTTTCTTTTTCGTACCTTCTTTAACACACTACTTCTCCTCTCTGAAGCCTTGGTATTCTGCTAGTCAATAATATTTTAGAATAAGCTCTTAAAGCACTGAAGAAGTAAATTCTCTTCCCATTTCTTTTTCTTCTCTATTTATCCACCTATTAAACTAATCAATTTATGTATTTTAACAAGCTTTAAGTTTTACTCCATTGGCCATGCTCTCTTTTTCAGGGGGTGGGGGTTGATTTGTTTTCAATCCTATTTTTTGTAAAAATTGACCTATTTGTATGGAATGAATACAATAAAATCAATAAAAAAAAAAGAAAGAAAAAGAAAACAGAAACGTTCAGAAGCGGAACACCCTTTTCTTTAACTGTTCCCGCCCCTCTAGATGCCAATTGGTCATTTGATTACATTTAGTTTTGTTGTGGTTAACCCTTAAACTGCCGGAACTGGCTACAGTCGGTTCCCAATGAAATTTGTCAGCACGCCAGAGCCGAGTATATTTGGCGGCATACATTCATTGAACGCCGCAACCGGCTCTAGTCGCTTCACAGAGCAGTTCGCCAGCACGCCGGAGCTGATCAGTCAGTGCCATACATTCATTGAGCAGCCAGCTCATGACCACTGCTAGCTCCGGCAGAACTGCAATACCACT
Organism: Polypterus senegalus; assembly: GCF_016835505.1. Taxonomy (NCBI): domain Eukaryota; kingdom Metazoa; phylum Chordata; class Cladistia; order Polypteriformes; family Polypteridae; genus Polypterus; species Polypterus senegalus. The sequence goes on from NC_053164.1 coordinate 23,994,753, forward strand.
GTCCCTGGGATTGAGCCGCTGCACTAGACGAACCTGACAGTTTCAGCGCTTACCTCTGTGTGCTTGCGTGCAGCCAGTTTAAGAGCAGTTGGCTCATTGATTTACTGAATTTCAGTTGCACCTTGTACATATTGTTCCAGTAGTTTTTTAAATAGTTTTTACACTTCATTAGCAGTGTGTAAAATGTTCAGTGTTGCATTAATTGTGATGCTCTTTGCATGAAAAAAAATGTGCTCCATTAAAATTTCACATTTTCTCGGTGAATTGTGACGTTTACTTAAAAAGTGCAGCAAAAAAGTATTTGGCATCCAGGGGTGCATTAACCCCCCAAGTATGAGGCAGTTTAAGGGTAAACTTGTGGTCTTGAATCTAAATTCAATATGCTTGGAGCAGCCGCTATGTGGAATACAATGCATTTTCTTTGCTTTTAGTAACAGCGCATATTTTATTTTTTTTACTGCATTTTAAATTGACATGAAAATTTTATGCCACAGCGGTCAATATAGATAGATAGATAGATAGATGTTTTTAATTATGAAATGATAATAGCTTGCTAAACTGATATGCATATGCACACCACTGCATTGCACTGTAGGTAAAACATTGGATTGCATTTAATTTTAGCACAAACAATCTTCAAGAGAGACATTTTAAGATAATAAGAAATGAACTTGAGAGATTTAAAAACATATTCTCATTTACAATGGCCGGTGTTTGCCCTCGTCAGTAAAAAATTTATATTTTATTCATCAATTCACTGTAGCTATTCAAGCTACAGGGTGCCCGAAAAACAATGTGGGTGCCAGTGTGGCTGAACTGTGTAAATTCCCAATATGCAGCTAAATGTCAGCTCTTCATTGTAAGTGCCCCGTAATCCAGGCTCATTTCCTGAGGTGATAATACGGGCTCCACGCTAAATGAACATGAATATATTACTGCCCCCTCTGTTTCCTTCTCAATCCCTGCAGACTTATTTTCAAAGATTTATTTGCATTTGCCATAAAGGCAAATTATTTAGTGCTACTTTTGCTGTAAATCTCCCATGGAAGTCCACAGTGGAGCTTCTGGAGAAACAAGGGTGGCGTCTGTCTCAGAATTTCTCAGGGCTGGGTGAGAGTGGGGAGGAGTGGGCAGTGCTGCCCACACATGGCAATAAATAAAAGGAATGACCCGATGTAGATAAACAAAAGTGCAAATCAGCCCGGAATGAACTTTACATGTGAAACATAATCCTGTGCCACCCGTGCAGGCCCCAGCCTGGGGGGTATAATTCTGTATGCATTGCAAGTGCTGGCATGAGCTGTAAAAAGACACGGCTAAAGTGTAAGTTTAGGGTTTATTGGAGCTGTAAATAAGCCTGCCAATGTCTACTTCATGAAAATGAGTGTGCTAGTGAGGTCAAAACTGAGAGGGGACCATAATTTAGGAGAAAGGACTAAAGGCCTCAGAGGAAGTAATGAGCAACACAAACACAGAATAATGGCTTCAGTTTGAATCACTGCTGTAATATCCAGCACTCTGTCATCACAGTCAGATATTTGTCTTAATATAGCATCTTTTATTAGGAACACTCTTGCAAACTGCCATAAAAAGAAACTACCAATGGCAAACTCCGTTCATCATCTCAGTCCAAGATTGCTGGGAGACAGCACCTGTCATAGCAGCGTTAGGTGCAAGACAGGACGGCAGTCTTTCAAAGCACACACACACAAACACTCGTGTTCACAGCCACGCTAACTCATAAACGGTCAGCACGTCTGCATGATCTACATATCTTTGGGATTTGGGAAGAAACACAAGAACTTGAAGGACCAAAGGAGCAATAAATAAAATGCATGAACCCTGGGGCTGTGAGGCAGCGGTGCTTAACCACTGAAATAGCCATATTGCAATTAAATGGTGTGAAAGCACATAAGAAAGATTTTAATACATCACCTTTCATGGAAATACAATATCAAAACTGGAATGCCATTAAAAAAAAAATAATTCCTGCATCCATTCTATTCCAGGATGTCTGACCATTTTTGTGAGGAAATGAAAGACCAGGCACCTCATGTAAAAAACTTGCTTATGCACAGAAACATGCATAATCCATATCTTACGCAAAAGTTGGGAGTTATAAAACACGAACTTGATATGAAAATTAGCTTAATGCTATGAAAAATGTCAACCATCCGTAGGTCCTATGCAGATTTTTTTTTGGTGTTGGCATCATAGCCGACACTTAGTGGCAAAACAAAGAAATGAAAGAAAAAATGTTTCTTCATTGCTTATTTCAGTGACGCGTCAGTCACATCCTGATGCCTGTTCATGCATTCATCCATCCATCCATTTTCTAAACCCATTTGTTCTAAATGTGTAATGCAACAGGAATCACATGATTTCTGTGTGATGGTCTCACTCATGTAGGCCCCAATTCAGCCCCTAACTCCAAGAGGATGCCTCTAGGACATCTAAATCAGCTTAAAAGCCAGTCATCATCATGAAAATGGACACAAATACCATTAACAATATTTAAGTGACACAAAATATTATGTTTTTAAGTTTGTGTATGTACTTTAACTGTAGCAAAATAAGTGCTATCTTTAACACTAGTATCCCTGAAGCCTATGAAAAAACTTGTAATCCTGGGCCACCTTAGATTCCTTCACACCTCTCCATTAGCGTCTTTTGTTTCGCAAATGTCTCAATCAGCACAAGCAGCCTGCTATCCCATCACCCCCACGATGAAGCTGAAGTCCGTCGCAAACTTCTCCCAGCTTTAGTCTCTTTATCGTGGTGTGAGGTGCCTGGAGTTGTAGAGGTTAAATAATATATTGTTATTTGGAATACATATATTTCATGTGTGTTCCGTGTCTACAAAGATCTGTGTAAGTATAGGATGACACGAAACGCAAGGCAAGAAATGCTGAACACATAACCAAAACAGAAACTTTTTCCATGTTATACTAAGAATGGATGATAAATTGGACTGGACTGCCAATACTGATGCTCTGTGCAAGAGTGGACAGAGCCGACTATACTTCCTTAGAAGGGTGGCGTCCATCAACATCTGCAATAAGATGCTGCAGATTTTCTATCAGACGGTTGTAGTGAGCGCTCTCTTCTACGCGGTGGTGTGCTGGGGAGGCAGCATAAAGAAGGAGGATGCCTCACGCCTGGACAAACTGGTGAGGAAGGCAGGCTCTATTGTAGGCATGGAGCTGGACAGTTTGACATCTGTGGCAGAGCAACGGGCGCTGAGCAGGCTCCTCAAATCATGGAGAATCCACTGCATCCACTGCACAGGATCATCTCCAGACAGAGGAGCAGCTTCAGCGACAGACTGCTACACTGACAGACTGAGGAGACCCCACACCGACTCTGCTCCACTGACAGACTGATTGTCTGTTAGACCCATTTTTATCACTATGTTTTTATCATCAGTATCTTCAATTCCACCCAGGGGATAAACGCTGACATTATACAAAGTTATTGTCTGTTATACCAGCATTTTTATCATTCTTATCTTTAATGTAATATTGTTTTATCTTTTGTGCCTTTTTTATCATCAGTATGCTGCTGCTATTAGTATGTGCTTTTCCTCCCTATGGGATTATTATATAGTGCCTTTCATTCTTATCTATCTATCTATCTATTATATAGTGTCTTTCCTCCTCATCTCTCTATCTATTATATAGTGCATTTCTTTCTTATCTCTCTATCTATCTATCTATCTCCATCTTATCTATCTATCTATCTATCTATCTATCTATCTATCTATCTATCTATCTAACAAAGTGTAAGCCAAACATATAAAAACAATACTGAAAATAATTTGTGTCACATAAAATCTCTTAAAATGTATTAAACACTGTTCTTTAACATAAATGTATACTAACATTAAAAGTCACTGTTGGTAAGAAAAAGGGATCTACGCCTTCTACCTTCTGCTTTCAATGCTCCCTTGAAGTTGTTTGTCAGATTGCGGTCCAGTTAGTTTGTATTCCACTCTCACACGCACACACCACACACACTCTCTCTCTCTCTCTCTCTCTCTACTACTTCCACTCCTACCAACAATCAGCTGATTAACTAGCCGGGTAAGTAAAAAATAAATAAATAAACCACAAAATATCCCACTGTGATCTGCCCCACCCATATTTCAGTTGTGCAAGTGTTATTCACAAATTTCTACATTCACAAGGGTCTTCTTACCTGCATAATACAAGACAATTTTTGTCAGTCTGGCAGTTATACCTGGTTGGGTACATTCCTGTTTGTAATATGCCATCTTTTGGAATGTACTTTGTAAATCATGTAATAAAAATGCATCACTTTACTTTTAGCTTTGTCCTCTTGCTGGTTGGGAATAAACACAATATTCAAATTTGTGAATTCTAAAGTGTCACAAACATCACTGCATATTCACTGGTTAGCTAGAACTCAATGCTAATGTATAATCACCTTTATCTCGACAGATAGATTCGGCCAAGTGTTTCTGAAGACAAGTTGAGTCCTTCAGAATTGCGGCTCCAGTGATCAATGGTAATTCATGAGGTGTTTAGTATTTTTTTTTAATTTACATTTTGCACTGTTCACAGCATGCATGTGTTATCTTGGTATGCTGTAAGGTTCCCTCAAAATGTATTGACTGTCTTTTATTAACTCACTAGCAAAATACCCGTGCTTCGCAGCGGAGAAGTAGTGTGTTAAAGAAGTTATGAAAAAGAAAAGGAAGCATTTTAAAAATAACATAACATGATTCTCAATGTAATTGTTTTGTGACTGTTATGAGTGTTGCTGTCATCAAGGACTTGAGTATCATTATTTCTTTCAATCAGGTTCGTATTTGGAGGATGTGTTGTGTTCAAGTTACATTCCATGTTTGTCAACTGCTGTAAAGATAACAGGTTTCATTCATCGAAGTGTTCACTACCCAAATCGGTACTCGTGAATCTAAGTTGTTTAACAGGCATTCCCAGTATTAAGTTGTGGATTTGCCTGTAATTATTTAGCAGCAGGGTGTCTAAGAACATAATTTAAACTTAAGCTTTACACCTCGCTTTCCTATTGATATGTCTACAAAGGCTTGTTCAGATTCAGAGGGTTGTTCCTTTCTTACTGCATCAATAAACAGCTCGTCTTCCTCTTTATCTGAGACATCACACACTGCATGCACGGGTTTACCTTTCCCAGTCCTGCAAAGTCAGTTCACGTGAGCCGCTCGGAGTACATCCATTGAAGCTTCTCAGCTGTGCTTGTGCTATCTCGTGCGATCTTGCGATGTCCACGGCTTTATTTAATGTTAGCTCAGACCCGGCACTTAAAAGTTTCTCTCGCACTTTTGCTGAGTTTGTGCCAAACACTATTCTATCCCTGACCATCTTCGTTTGCATAAGCACAGTCCTTCACCAGCAATTTTAACTCCATTACAAAGTGATCAAAAGTCTCATTTATACCCTGCGTCTTCTCATTAAACTTGTATCTCGCGAATATCGTATAGAAAATAGTATCGTATAGAAAATTAGAGACAGAGGATGATTAGATGTCCAGAATGACCAGGCCATGGAGGTTAATTTAGCCAGGACATTAAGATACACCTTACTCTTTACAAAGAATGCCCAGGGATCTTTAAGGACCACAGAAAGTGGGGACCTCTGAAGGACGATGACATTTTTACAGCACAGTGTCCCCGGCACTGCACTGGGGCATTGAGATCCACACACAGATCACATTATAAGTGCCCCCTGCTGGCCTCACCAACTCCTCTTTCAGGAACAACACAGGCTTTTTCTAGATTAGGGGTGTCGAACTCCATTCCTGGAGGGCCACACTGGCTGCAAGTTTTCATACTAACCATCTTCTTCATTAGTGACCAGTTTTGTTCCAGTCAAACAATAATTTTGCCTCAATTAGCAGTCAAACAATAATGAGACACAAAACAAGCTGCCACATCACCAACTAACCACATTATTCGAACATAAAGAAAGGTGACGGTCTCGGTAACTTTGATCTCCGAGGTCACCAAAACATCTTGATGACGTTCTTAGAAAAAACAGAAAATCAATAGTTTTGGAAATGTCTGCAGTGGCAGAAAGAGAGCAGCAAGAAGCCTTGGAATTAAATAACGGGTTTAATTAAGAGCAAGAATCAGCTACTTATTAAGAGATTGGTTGGAGTGTAATTGGTTGGAGTTTGAAATCATCTGTTGGTTTGTTTCACATCTCATTTCTATTTGGCTGCCATTTAATGAAGAAAAGGATCAATTCAGAGGACTGGATCCTTAAAAACAGGGCTATTAAAATGAAGGGAAAAGGAGTTAATTAACTGTGGAAACTGGTCACTGATTAGGAAAAGGGTTAAAATGGAAACCTGCAGCCACTGCGGCCCTCCAGGCCCAGAGTTTGACACCCGTGTTCTAGATGGTCTCCTATCCAAGTAGCGGCTGGACCTGAACATGTTTAGCTTCAGGTGGATGACCTTTTCAGAAGTGCAGGTGGTATGACTGACCCTGGCCACTGTGACAAACCATAGCAAGATTCTGACATTTTGTCAGCAACTAACCTAACCAAGCACACATGAAGATAAAGAGAACGTGCAGACTGCACTGCATGACCAATATGGAATCTGAAAGCATGACTAACTTATTGGGGGACACAGGCAAGCACAGTGTTGTGTAGTGGTGAACATAGACATAGAATTACTAGATACCGCATGACCAGCAGCATCGTACCTCAACGTCGCCGTCATATTGAGAGTGGCACTGCTGTGGAGTGAAGTAATGGATAAAGATGCCTCACGCATGTGCTGCTTGGGATTGTGCAAACCGCTGTACGTTCCAAACCAGATCTCGGGGAATTAATTTCATAAGTAAGGCTGACCAATTGTTTTGGTTATATTTGGCCATTAGAAAATCCCGTTTTATAATCTTAACTTTAGCTACGTCAGGCTAAGCTAGCAAAGCTATGCATTTATGTGCTCAAGTGAACTTCAAAACAACATTTTGTCTAAACGTATTTAGTCACGAACCATGTAGATTGTTGTTAGCTGTTAACATTTCTCAAACTTTGAACATTTCCCAAAGAAATCCACCTCAGGAAGCAGTGGGAGGTAGCCCTTAGACGGAATTTTGAGAAAGCTGTCCTTTGATGTGTGCCATACTAGTTTGGTAACAGATGCTGTACCGGCATCATATGGTCAAAGCTACCACTTGCTCAAATTAGAAAACAAAGGAGGTTTGATGATTCATTCTGAGGGTACAGTCAAAGTGGTCAAAGTAGCTGAGCGTGTTATCTCGACAGTCGACATTATGGCAAGCTGTCAGTGTATCTTTGATCAATCAGTTTGTTCATGCTGATATTGGTTCAGATGATGTGTTTTTTCTCAAGGAGCACATCGAGGAAACACAGTTTGAAACTGACAACCATCATTTTATGTTCATGTCTTTAGTTGTGTCTGTCTTCCACAAACTAAGGCTGCACCATATTGCCAGACTGAATACTCTCAAATTACAGGATCTGAGTGAGCGAGAGGGAGTGTAAGTCTGTAGGAGATCAGTGAGGTAAGGGGGAGCAAGACTGTGGAGAGCTTTAAATGTTCAGAGCGGTATTTTGTATTGTATCCAGTAGTGAACAGGGAGCCAGTAAAGTTGAGAGAGAATCGGTGTGATATGTTCAGTGGATTTAGAACAGCACGTTATTATCCTGGCAGCAGAATTTTGAAGAAGTTGTGCGATGGATAAGTTTTTGTGGGATGCCAGATAGAATAGCATTACAGTAATCTATACGTGAGGTGACTCGGGCATTAACCGATACTTCAGTACTGTGTTGCATAAGAAAAGGACGAAGTCTAGAAATGTTTGGAGATGGAAGAAGGCACAAGAAATGTTACTGATATGGGAGGAATTATTTAATAATTATTATTATTATTTAATAATTGCCATTATTGGTGTATAAATGGAAATAAATAATGCATTTAAACGATTCACCAAAATCTGCTGTATGTAAATGATACTGTTTTAAATGTTATTGTTTTTCATCAGAAAACCCGGTTTCCAAGTCTACATGTATTAGTTTAAATGGCACTTTTGCCACTGCAATATGGCGGATGTGTGGGCGTCGTGTCGACTGGGCAGCACAGTGAATGCGTTTACCTATATATATTTATGGTGGAGAAGGCCTTTCAAACCCTGAGGTTGTGGGGTCACATTCCATGGCTGACACTGAGTAACCATGAGCAAGTCATCTCACCTGCCTGTGCTCCCACTGGAAAAACAAAAGAAACACAGCCAATTGTATCTCGGATAAAGGAGTCCACCACATACTGTAAGTAAACGAAAATGAGCCGTGTACGTAGTGCTCTGAAATAATCTGCACTGATCATAAGGAGAAACCAGACAGTCAACCGGCAAGGTCCTTTTAAAAGCAAAAACGCACAAAAAAAAAAAAAAAGACTTGAAGTAGCTGATAATTTGCCACAATGGCAAGCCTGAGCCTTACAGTACATAAAGGGGGCAACAAATCAACTTTCACTTTGAAGCGTAAATAGTTTTGAAGTATAGCATGTAGTTTATTAAAAAGCCAGGCTGACCTTTTTAAGGAATTTTCTGGTCCTGCATGCCACAGAGCAACAATACAATAAAACAAAAAAAAAATGACAGTCTTACTAAAAGCAATACTTTACAGTTCTCGAAAAAAAAAAAAAAAAAAAAGCAGAGTGCATTCTTCTGTATTCTATTTAAGGTAATGCATTAGCAGTCCTAATTTAAATCACTCACTTTTACAATGCTACAAAATCTACAATGCTAAACCTGTAAAAACAACCTCCGTGTGAATTATGACTTCTTGCGAGCCAAAATCAAATCAAATTTTAATAAAAACAACACAGAAGATATGCTGATCCCCCTTCATATAAAAATGAAAACACCTGTGCAGCAGATGAACGGCAATAAAATTCAAAACTAATGCACAGCAGCCTTCATCCACCCCCCCACCCAGGGCTAGGAGCTGGACACAAAAAACGTGAAGTGTAGCAAGAATGGAAAAACTCAGAGAAAGATCAATGAGGCCAAAAATGGCCTTCAGCAGGTGAACGCATGGCGCTCGAAGAATCAGGAGGCCATTTTGTGAACTTGTACACTCCAGCCCAGGGTTGCAGGGAGTGAGGCTCCATTCTAGAGCAATCATTTAATGTACAGTATATAAAGTGTCTATAACAAGTATTCACCCTCTTAGATGATTTCACATTTTATTGTTCTACATCAGGGGTCTGCAACTGATGCCAAATGGGAATGATTTTCAATGGCACTCTGATTGAATTGATATATAGTAAAAAAAAAAATTATATTTTAATTACAGAGCAGGCATTAACGCCCTGATCTACATCTTGCGTATGCAACTCACATGTAAATGGAAACCATCTGTTCAGTGCAGGCCATGGAACATTAAAGCCAATCTCGTTATTATACTTTAATTAAAACGCACACGTTCGCGGTCCATGTCCCCACCAATGTTTTGCCCATGTGACTCACATGTAAAGGGCAACTGTGTGATTAGTGCAGTGCATTAAAACAAACCTCTTGTGTTTACTGAGTAATATACTGCCCTAAAATGACCAATAAAAGACAAAAACTTGATGCTCACTCTTTTCAAGACTATTGGGTGAATTAATATGGATTTGTACAACAAAAAGATTGTGCCGTGTGTGCGTTATGGTGTGAAAGTGCCGTGTGTCGTACGTCAAGTGTACAAAGACATTATCAAACTTAACATCAGTCCACGTTTAAAAACTCTGATGAGAAAAGTGAAGCTATAAAAAGGGCTGTTTCTGGCTGTAAGAAACAAACTACTTATTTTAGTCAAATAATTGCAACTAAAAATAAACTGAGGAGACGAGTCAGGCAGAACACCAAGATACCTGTGAGAAGCCTGAAGGAGTCGTAGTCTACGGAGACTGAGGTTGGAGAGACCGTGCAGGCCACAATGGCGTCCGAGTACTTCATCAGTCACAGCATTATGGGAAAGTAGAAATCAGAAACAAAAAAGACATAGAAGACAGAGACTCTGAAGTCAGCTGGAAGAAGGTTCTATGATGAGAACAAACTTGAGCATTTTGTCCATCAGACTAAAGGACATGTTTGAACACTGCACATTATCAAAAACCACACCAAGCCCACCGTGAAGCATGGTGGTGTCAGAATCAGGCAGAGGCAATTCTTCTCTGTAGCGTGAAGGCAGACAAAAAAATTGATGTAGCAAAATATGGGGCGAGAAATCTGTGCCATAGGAAAAGATTAGGGTTCCAGACAGACAACAAACCCAAGCATAAAGATAAATCTACATCTAAACAGCAATTTATGTCTTGTATAGCCCAAAGTCACACAAAGAATGCAGCAATAGACTTTAACAAGCCCTGTGTAACTGACAGCCCACCAGCTATGACCAGAGAGAGACTGGGAGAATGCACTGATGCAGTGTGTGGCTGCATCCACCACATGACGAACCACCCAAATTAGGACCCGAGTGCAGCAATGCAATGGGCGACACCTCAGCACCACACTAGCTTGAATGGAATGGAACAGTGTGAGGTTTTTTTACAGTGACTGGAGTGCCAATCCTAACATTAACCTCCGTGTTTTCCCTGCAAGTTGGAGGACCTGCTGTCGGGGCTGGATGCAGGTTGACATCATACCCAGGATGAAGCAATTGCAGGTTAAGGACCTTTCTGAAGGGCCCAATGGAGTGGAATCACTTTTGGCATTTATGGGATTTCGAACCAGCAACCTTCTGATTGCTGTTGGAGATCCCTGACCTCTGGGACACAACTTTTCATACTCTTTAAGAAAACAAGAACACACTCCCAAAAAAACTTTGCAGAAAAAAAAAAGAGAAGAAATCTTATTAAGGGTAATTCCAAGAGAGACCCCATTCCAGGCAGGTTGGGTGTGTAATGGGCATCAAAGATGGAGTAAATACAACACACAAAACAAAGCACAAGTAATCCTCTTCACAGAGTTGGATTCCTATCATCGCCACCTCAGAAATACAATACTACAGTGCAAATGACTTTGTTCTTGCACAGCACTCCTCACCAAATGCAGGCACATAGCGCCATGAAATCTCTCAATACACAGAGCATCATGAAATCTCTCAATACAGAATGAAACATCATACCACTCACTAAATACCAAACTATCAAATATGACGATGCAGATACTGTACATCAAAAACAAAAGTAGAAACTGATCAGCATAAATGGAAACCAACAATGTCTGTCCACCAATTAACTCTAGAACTTTGGAAAGAGATGACATCGTAAGAAGAAGAGTCAAAGATAAAGTCAGACATAATCAAAGACCTGGAGACCTCAGCCTGGCCCCTATTGGCCATTCCACAGCAGAGCCAATGCTGGGCAGACCAATCTGATTAAAGGACCCTTGTAGCTAACGACTGAACTGCTCCTTCATCTGAGACGAATTTTCCATTGCAGGCAAACAACTTGGCAGTAGAGCAGTGGACCCCATTAATAACAACTACATTAATTTCTATTGCACATTTTCATACAAACAAGTTGGCTCAAAGTGCTTTACATGCATCGATAATATACAGAATGTCTTCTTCTTCTTTTGGCTGCTCCCATTAGGGGTCACCACAGCTGATCATCTTCTTCCATATTTTCCTGTCCTCTATATCTTGTTCTGTCACACCCATCACCTGCATGTCCTCTCTCACCACATCCATAAACCTTCTCTTAGGCCTTCCTCTTTTTTCTCTTCCCTGGCAGCTCTATCCTTAGCATCCTTCTCCCATTATACTCAGCATCTCCCCTCTGCACATGTCCAAACCAACGCAATCTCCCCTCTCTGACTTTGTCTCCCAACTGTCCAACTTGAGCTGACCCTCAATTGTACTCATTTCTAATCCTGTCCACCTTCGTCACACCCAATGCAAATCTTAGCATCTTTAACTCTGCCACCTCCAGCTCTGTCTCCTGCTTTCTGGTCTGTGCCACCATCTCCAACCCATATAAAATAGCTGGTCTCACTACCGTCCTGTAGACCTTCCCTTTCACTCTTGCTGATATCCGTCTGTCACAAATCACTCCTGACACTCTTCTTGACCCATTCTACCCAGCCTGCACTCTCTTTTTCACCTCTCTTCCACAATCCCAATTACTCTGCACTGTTGATCCCAAGTACTTAAACTCATCCACCTTCGCCAACTCTACTCCCTGCATCCTTACCATTCCACTGATCTCCCTCTCATTTACACACATGTATTCTGTCTTGTTCCTACTGACCTTCATTCCTCTCCTCTCTAGAACATATCTCCACCACTCCACGGTCTCCTCAGCCTGCTCCCTACTATCGCTACAGATCACAATGTCATCAGCAAACATCATAGTCCACAGGGACTCCTGTCTAATCTCGTCTTTCAACATGTCCATTACCATTGAAAATAAGAAAGGGCTCAGAGCAAATCCCTGATGCAATCACACCTCCACATTGAATACATCCGTCACTCCTACCTCAGACCTCACCACTGTCACACTTCCCTCTTACATATCCTGTGCAACTTTTTACATACTTCTTTGACACTGCCGACTTCTTCATACAATACCACAGCTCCTCTCGAGGCACCCTGTCATATGCTTTTTCCAGGTCCACAAAGAAGCAATACAACTCCTTCTGGCCTTCTCTAAACTTCTCCATCAACACCCTCAGAGCAAACATTGCATCAGTGGTGCGCTTTCTTGGCATGAAACCATACTGCTGCTCACTAATCATCATCTCACTTCCTAACCTAGCTACTATATCCTATCCTACTACTTCTTCCCATAACTTCATACTGTGGCTCATCAATTTTATTCCCCTGTAGTTACTACAGTCCTGCACATCCCCCTTATTCTTAAATATCGGCACCAGTACACTTCATCTCCACTCCTCAGGCATCCTCTTACTTTCCAAGATTCCATTAAACAATCTGGTTATAAACTCTACTGCCGTTTCTCCTAAACACCTCCATGCTTCCACAAGACAAACGTCTTTTCAATTCTTCATCCTCTTCATAGCTGTCCTTACTTCCTCCTTGGTAATCCATTGCACATCCTGATTCACTATCTCCACATCATCTAACCTCTTCTCTCTCGTTGTCTTCATTCATAAGCCTCACAAAGTACTCTTTCCATCTGTTCAACAAACTCTCCTCACTTGTGAGTACGTTTCCATCTTTATTCTTTATCACCCTAACCTGCTGCACATTTTTCCCAGCTCTGTCCCTCTGTCTAGCCAATCGGTACAGGTCCTTTTCTCCCTCCTTAGTGTCCAACTTCTCATACAACTTATCATAGGCCTTTTCTTTAGCCTCGTCACCTCTCTCTTCACCTTGCACCTTATCTCCTTGTACTCTTGTCTACTTTTTGCATCTCTCTGACTATCCCACTTCTTCTTTGCCAATCTCTTCCTCTGTATACTCTCCTAAATTTCCTCATTCCACCACCAGGTTTCTTTTTCCTCTTTCCTCTGTCCTGATGTTATTCCAAGCACACCAATGATATACAGAATGTATAAACACTATATACAAAATAATAATGCACAGTTACATAAGATGAATATATATCAATCCAAGCCAATACAGTGCAAGGCAGAAAACAAACCCCGGGCAGGGCGCCAGCCCACCACAAAACACACACACACACACACACCAAGCACACACTAGGGACAATTTAGGATCGCCAATACACCTAAACTGCATGTCTTTGGACTGTGAGAGGAAACTGGAGCACCGAGAAAACCCACGCAGACACGGGGAGAACATGCAAACTCCATGCAGGGAGGACCTGGGAAGCGAACCCAGATCTCCTTACTGCGAGGCAGCAGCGCTACCTGTGCCACCGTGCCGCCCTTAAGGGGAAACAGCTTCCTTAAATATAGAATTGTTTTTATTAAGTCTGTAAAGTGTGGTCTGATGATAAGGCAGTTGGCCATGGTGAACTGAAAAAATGAACTGAAATTTAAAACTGCAGTTAAGAGGCTGGACTCGGCCAATCCAGGACATTAATAACAAGGTTAACATCCCGGAGTGGCCAAGTCAAAGTCCAGATATCATTCAATTTTGAATTTCTGGCTGGACTAGAAAAATGATGTTCACTCACACAATCGGCGTGACACCTGACAGAGCCTGAGCAATTATGCAAGGAAGAATGGAATAAAAATGGCAGAGCTGCTGAGAGAGGACTGTAGACACACACTCAGTGCTGTCATGGCTGCCAAAGGTGCATCAACTGAACATGGACTCGAAGGGCATGAATACTTAGGAAATCTATTATTGTATTTGCAATGAATGTAGAGCATTTTGAAGAGATCCGATTTCACCTTGGATGATTTTTCTGTTGATTAGTGTTAAATGAAATCCAATTTGGTTCAATGCTGTATAAAATAAGAAAACCTCCAGGGGTGAATCATTTTTAAAGGCACTATGATACAGCATACTATATAAACAGTACAGGCCTTCTGAACCTTGAGAGAAGAATTAAGACAAAACCATCCAGGAGATTTATGGCATCTTCTACAGGTTGAGTACAGGAGGGTGCAAAATCACTACACTAAAGCATTACAGTATTTCTTTCTTACATATCTTCAAAGCACAGAGGATAAGTATCACAATTGTTCACTTTTTGCCTTTGTATAGTTAAGGGAACCTCTGCAGCAGTGCTAGATACTTGTGGTAGCGTCATCTGTAGGAATGTAAAAGCAATGCATTTTACAAGTATAGGCATAACAGCGCCTTTAACACCATTCTGCCTCAAAGCTTTGAATCTTGATGCCCCAGTCTCCTGGATCATGGACTCCTGACCAGCAGAGAACAGTTTGTGAGGCTCAGGGATTGTGTGTCAGAAATGGTGGTGTGTAATACTGGGGGCACTTCAGGAAACCGTCCCATCTCCCTTCCTGTGTATCCTCTACACAACAGATTTCCAGGATGATACCAGTGCTTACCAGCTACAGAAACCTTCAGATGGCACGTCCATCAAAGGCTGAATTGATAATGGAAATAAGACAAAGTACAGAAAGGTTGTGGAGGTCTTGTCGTATGGTAAAGTGGCAAAAACCTGCAACTTCTTTAACAGGTTTGACCACCCTAACTCACTCTCACCTCAGAGTACTGCATCCTCCAACCATCCTTCTGCCGATACCAGCATAGGTGAGACATCCCCACCCACAATTACAACAGCACAGATGAGCAGAGAGCTGAGGAGACTTTGTGCCAGCAAAGCAGCGGGTCCAGATGGAGTATCGCCATGACAGCTGAAGGCCTGTGCGTTGGAACTGGGGAGTCCTCTACAGCGCATCTTCAACCTGAGTCTGGAACAGGGGAGAGTCCCGAGGCTTTGGAAAACATCTTGTATCACCCCAGTCCCAAAGGTATCACGTCCTAGTGAGCTGACGACTTCCAGCCTGTTGCTCTGATGTCACATGTGATGAAGACCATGGAGCGGCTGCTGCTTTACCACCTGAGGCAACAGGTCCGCGCCCTCGACCCTCTGCAGTTCGCATACCAGGAGAAGGTGGAGCGGAGGATGCCATCATCTATATGCTTCACGATCACTCTCCCACTTTGACAGAGGCAGTGGTGCTGTAAGAATTATGTTTTGGACTTCTCTAGCGGCTTCAAAACCATCCAACCTCTGCTCCTTAGGGACAAGCTGACTGAGATGGGAGTAGATTCATACCTGGAGGCATGGATCGTGGACTATCTTACAGACAGACCTCAGTATGTGCGTCTTGGGAACTGCAGGTCTGATATTGTGGTCAGCAACAGAGGGCGCACAGGGGACTGTACTTTCTCGGTCCTGTTCAATCTATATACATCAGACTTCCAATACGAGTCAGAGTCCTGCCACGTGCAAAAGTTAAGCTGATGACACTGCTATTGTGGGCTGCATTAGGAGTGGGCAGGAGGAGGAGTACAAGAAGCTAATCAAAGACTTTGTTAAATAGTGCAACTCAAACCACTTACACCTGAACAACAGCAAAACCAAGGAGCTGGTGGTGGATTTTAGGAGGCCCAGGCCCCTCATGGACCCCGTGATTCCTCAGAGGTGAATGTGTGCAGAGGGTCCAGACCTATAAATACCTGGGAGTAGAGCTGGATGACAAATTGGACTGGACTGCCAATACTGATGCTCTATGTAAGAAAGGTCAAGGTAAAGGTACTTTCTGAGAAGGTTGGCATCCTTCAACATCTGCAATTGATGCTGCAGATGTTCTATCAACGGTTGTGGCGAGTGCCCTCTTCTACGCGGTGGTGTGCTGGGAGGAAGCATAAAGAAGAAGGACATCTCACGCCTGGACAAACTTGTTAGGAAGGCAGGCTCTATTGTAGGAGTAAAGCTGGACAGTTTAACATCTGTGGCAGAGCGCGGGCTGAGCAAACTCCTGTCAGTCATGGAGAATCCACTGCATCCACTGAACAGTGTCAACTCCAGGCTGAGGGTAGCTTCAGTGACAGACTGCTGTCACCGTCCTGCTCCACTGACAGACTGAGGAGACCCCACACTATGCGACTCTTCAATTCCACCTGGGGGAGTAAATGCTGACATTACTCAAAGTTATTGTCTGTTTTACATGCATTTTATTACTCTTTAATTTAATATTGTTTTTTGTTTTTTTTATCAGTATGAAGCTGCTGGATTATGTGAATTTCCCCTTGGGATTAATAAAGTATCTATCTATCAATCTATCTATCTGCAAAGCAAAAGAGCTAGGGGTGATCTTTCAGCATGCCAAGGTGCCTCTGAGACCAGTCACCATTTGGGGGTGGATGTTTAAGTAAATGGGGGCTCTCACGAACAACAAACTGGACTGACCTGACAACATACTGGTGCTGGTACTGGACAAGACTGGACAGGGCAGACTGTACTTCCTTGATGTGTGCAGCAAGCAACTGGAAATTTTATTACCAGTCTATAGTAGCCAGTGTAGTGTTCAGCGCTGCAGTCTCCTGGGTAAACAACCTAAGCTTAAAAAAAACAATGCTTGAACAAACTTATAAGGAAAGCCTGTCTCATCACAGGGTGGACCCTGGACACATTGGAAGCTGTTGTGGAAAGAGGATGATGGAAAAATTGTGAGACATCATGAAAACTCCCATTGAAGCCACAGCCTCATTCCACCACATTGTGCTAAATACTAAATATTGCCCTTGGGGTCTTTTCTGCAGGCTGCTATCAGACAATTCAAAGCTTCACCCAATGTACTCGTTAAGTTTATTTATTTATATTTATTTATTGCTTAACTGATTGATTGATTGATTACAGATAATAAAGTATCTATCTATCTATCTAATATTTTTCTGTGAGTCTGTTCACTTGTTTTTAGGTTTAGTCTGCTGTATGCATATGAATTTCCTCTTGGGACTAATAAAGTTTATCTAGTCTAATACAATAGCAAAATGCATTCCCACAGATGGCACACCACAATAGTTGAAGGAGAGATTCCTATAACAAATGTCAATGTTTGGGTTGAGTAATTGACTTTATATTGGTTCTCACAATGTTACAGAGAAGGAAGTGCTTAATATGAAATATTCAAATTTTCATGCACCGATTTCTTTTTGAGAGGTCTGCTTGAATGCAGATTTATACTGAAATCTAAATTCATGATGCCTTGCAGTTAGAAGACCGGTTCTCTTCCCGGGTCCTCCCTGCGTGGAGTTTGCATGTTCTCCCCATGTCTGCGTGGGTTTCCTCTGGGCACTCAGGTTTCCTCCCACAGTCCAAAGACATGCAGGTTAGGTGCATTGGCGATCCTAAAATTGTCCCTAATGTGTGTGCTTGTTGTGTGTGTGTGTTTGCCCTGCGGTTGGCTGGCGCCCTGCCTGGGGTGTGTTTCCTGGGATTGGCTCCAGCAGACCACCGTGACACTGCAGTTCGGATATAGCGGGTTGGATAATGGATGGATGGATGAATTCATTAACAAATTCAAAAAGAGAGCAGAGGAGCAGCTTAATTACAAACTGTGGTCAGATGGCCAGGAAGGATGAGAAAATAAAAAACTATAAATGGTGGGATGTCGAAGAAAGAAAAAAAAAATGCAGGGTTCCAAGGCAAAAATACCACCAAGACCATCAAGGGCATTCTACAATCCAGGAATGCGTGACCTTGTCTCGCCACTATTGTTATGTGCAATACTCCACTCCATAACATTAATGATGTTCACGTACCGCATGGCAACATACACTTATGTTGCCCCAAGAATATTAAATATACATGTGTATACTGTATGTTTCTACAATATTTTCAATATGAGAAATTCTAATCTCAGTTATCAGTAGTGAACATGCCATACACACTCTAGTGTGGACCACAACTGGACAGAGACCTTTTATAAATGGTGGTCTCAGTGAGGTAACGAACAAATCCTGGAGCGGTTCACATGAGGTGTGCCTGTGATCTGACACGGGACTGATCTACTACAGGAAATACTGTGAGGAAACATTTCTGCTGGTAATTAGGTAACCTCAGCGTAAAATAGACACACAACCAGACAAGTCTGCCTTGAACAGCTCACACAAGTATGAAATAAGATCAGTCCTAGCACCCGAGGAGCCTCAGAACCTCTTTATCTCTCTATCGGACAGTAGATGACCACATTAAAAAATAAAGGTTTAAATTGACTTGTAATGCGGTAGATCAAACCATAGTTGAGTTGTTAAGAAGAGGCCAGCAATGAAACCCCCTAATCTGCAGCACATCTGTGTATGGCTGGGTGTCATCCCAACACAATCACTTTGGGCACAAAGCAGAGGCACATTAACGTTGATACTATGTAGTGAAGATTAATCAAACATTCCCAAGAGAACAATATTAAGACATATCTACAGGACTAAAGACAGTAGACGTGTGATTTAAGATGAACTAAATAGAGTGATGTCCATATAATAGCGGAGAGTGAATACACAGCATTGTACATTAAAAATAAATTCACTGGATGCTTTTAGTGTCTAAAAAATTAAAAACTTTATCACTTTATACTCTCACGGGAGCTTGCCATTTTCTGTAGCCCATGAAGTGACACATCATTTTTGTGTATTCTTTGAACTACAGCATCAGATGATATACATTCTTCTCGTAGAGCTTGATTTGATACTTTAATGCAAGTGTGGTGGTGCACAAGCATAGCTCTTGTTGATCCTTCATGATTATTTTTACCAGGGAAAAAAAAAATAACGAAGTCCACGACACGCCTGTGGGGCGTTCACTGTTACTTCTGGATAACTTGACAGATTGCTGCCTGAAACGCAAACAGACTAACAGGAAATTAAAACAATCATCTCCTTAAATTACAACAAAGTGTGCCCGACAGTGTGCAGGCTCATCTTAAAAACAGACAGCAAAGAGGAGTGAAAAATGTACCACTGATTATTAGAATACGAGGAGCTGCCAGTACCGTGACAGATCCCATACTGCACTGAACACTTACAAGGCAGAACTACAATAATGCACAATGGCTTAGAAAAGTTACAGCTAAAAGTTAAGGGAAATTTCAAGTTGTGTCTCAAGGTGGTGCCTCCGTTTAGAATTCTTTTGAAGAGTTTGATGTTAACACTTAATTATAAGTAGCTGCCTGCATAGCTTCAGCTTACTCAAATATAAAACGTATGAGACAACCGAGCGCTTGTGAATGGCAGGACGGCAACATCAAAGAAGTTTGTGTCATAGGAGAGGAATAAATATCTAATGGCAGCTGAAAGAGGCATTTGCTGTAAAATTTATTACATTTGCTATGAGTAAGTGTATGTTTAGAATTAAATTGTGTCTCACCGAAATGTAGCTAATTTTGAATTCTGGATATGATTATATAGTATAGGTAGAAGTGATGAGTGCTATTTTAATCTAATAGTATTGTATATGTTTTCTTACCTGATTTTCTTTCCTTTATATATAGTTTGTTATTGAACAATTTGAATTTGTATATTTTATTTTGTGTTATTAATTTAGAATTAGTTTAATAATTTTCTTTAATATTTGTAATTAGGCAGTTTTTGTAAATGTGCTTCCATTACATATTTACACACATATATTATATATATATACATATACATACATACATACATATACATATATAAATATATATATATATATATATATATATATATATATATATATATATATATTATATATATATACATATACATACATACATACATATACATATATAACAGAAGAAGATGCAGAGGACAGAAAGATATGGAAGAAGATGATCGGCTGTGGCAACCCCTAATGGAAGTAGCTGAAAGATGACAGCCTCCCTGGGTTGCCTCGCACTCCCGCAGGGCTACATGGGAGTTGGAGTTTTGTGCAGCACTGTTGGGTTACACAGGTGCCGCCAGGGAGAGCTGCAGCAGGAGCTGCTGGCCCCTTTTGGGCACAGTTTTTGCCACACCCAGAAGTGCAGCCGGATGTTGGCAATCAAGCACCTGGAGCACCAGCGACCACCACTCAGAGGCCAGAGTCGGGTGGAAGGTGGATGAAGCTAGGAGGAGTGGTGGTAAAGAAGAAGAAGAAAGGGTGTGGTTGTTTGGTGGTGCTTTGGGGAATGTATTGTGGCTGGGGGACACAGTGAAAATATGCTCTCCAGCTGAAGAAAAATAAATAGTTTGGGGCTCTTGCTTTTTGTCTGCGTACTGCGTTCACAGTCAGTTCACGTGAGCCGCTCAGAGTAGATGCATTGAAGGTTCTCAGCTGTGCTTGTGCTATCTCGTGCGATCTTGTGATGTCCACGGCTTTATTTAATGTTAGCTCAGACCAGGCACTTAAAAGTTTCTCTTGCACTTTTGCTGAGTTTGTGCCAAACACTATTCTATCCCTGACTATCTCATCTTCGTTTGCATAAGCACAGTCCTTCACCCGCACATATTTAGCGGCAGTGTGTCTATTGGATTGTTGCCGACGGACGGCCTTATATGGGCAGACACTCAATTACGTGGGAGGCGTGATGATAAGGGACGCAACTCCACCTCACACGGCAACCGAGCTGCAGGCTATGGCCATATATATGTACGTAAGTAGGTTCCAGTTATGAGCTTTACGTGTAGAATTTTGAAATGAAACCTGCTTAACTTTTTAAGTAAGCTGTAAGGAATGATCCAGCCAAATTTCGGCCTTCTACCTACACGGGAAGTTGGAGAATTAGTGACGAGTGAGTCAGTGAGTCAGTCAGTCAGTGAGGGCTTTGCCTTTTATTAGTATAGATATATCTACACACATATATATATATATATATATATATATATATATACATATATATATATACATATATATATATGTATATATATATATATATATTGTCACGCACGCGTGAGTGGGAGACCGCAGAAGGATCTTAACACACCTGGGAAGACATTCGCCGGCAGGGAATGGCAGGGTACTAACTTTCTCCCTCTGCTTTATTTTAGGAAGAAAGACGCTCCGCCACAATAAGCCGGGTTTGCCCGCAGTGCGTTACTTCCGCCCTTCCTCCTCCATCTTTTCCTGACATCATCGATCCCATCCTCCCTCACGGTTCCTTCCCAGCATTCCTCCACTTCTGGCTCCTCCCTCATAAAATGGCCACCGACGCCATTATTCGGCATAGCGCATATGAACTGTTTAGTTTATGTTTTGACCTGCTTTTCTTTTTTATTGTGGATCGTCTACAATATACGGGGCCGGAAAACCCCAAACCTTTATGTTGTGTCCTTCTACATCTTTTACAATATATACACACATACACATACACAAATACATATCTATACCGATAAAAGGCAAAGCCCTCACTGACTCACTCACTCATTAACTCACTCACTGACTCACTCATCACTAATTCTCCAACTTCCTGTGTAGGTAGAAGGCTGAAATTTGGCAGGCTCATTTCTTACAGCTTACTTACAAAAGTTAATCAGGTTTCATTTGAAATTCTACGTAACAGTCTGCGACAACGTCCGCCATGTTGAACTTTCTTATTTATGGCCCCATCTTCATGAAATTTGGTAGGCGGCTTCCCTGTTGAAAGCTTATTTTGGTGGTATGATGCCACTGTCAGCCGCCATATTGAACTTTCCAATGTTACTAATTCTCCAACTTCCTGTGTAGGTAGAAGGCTGAAATTTGGCAGGCTCATTTCTTACAGCTTACTTACAACAGTTAAGCAGGTTTCATTTTGAAATTCTATGTAACGGTCATAACGGTCAACAACGTCCGCCATGTTGAACTTTCTTATTTATGGCCCCATCTTCACGAAATTTGGTAGCTGCTTTCCTCGCTAACCAAAACCGATGTACATACTTATTTCAGTGGTATGATGCCACTGTCAGCGCCATATTGAACTTTTCAACAGTCTTTGTTACTTATGGGCCCATCTTCAAGAAACTTGGTACGGGGGTTCTCAACGCTAACTGAATCCTACTTACGTACATATATACGTACATAGCCTGCAGCTCAGTCACCATGTGAGGTGGCGTTGAGTCCCCATCCCAACGCCTCCACGTTGTTGGCTACCTGCTTATATAAGGCTGTCCGTCGCTTTGGTCTCTTCATTCCCTTCCTTGTTTCGCCACGGTATTCATGTCTCCCTGCTGATAACTGCAGCCTTTTTATTTAATCCACAGCTTCTCCGCTGTTTTATTGTTCGTTTATTATGATTATAGTTATTGTGTAGGTATTTTAGACATTTTATCATTTCCAACGTCCAACCCCCATTAACATGTCTATCAAGGTGATCACCATCGATCAAAGAACTGTCACTTACCGAGTGGTTTCCATGCCTGGAGATGGCGCCCGCCTTTTCCATTCTCTTTGTTACATATTGTACGGCCATATCAGGCTCACTCTTGATATCTGGAGGAACATTGTGTCTTATGTATTGAATGACTGGGACAGGTTCAAGGTGTGGACTGATGACGGTACAGGAGATAATTATACTACACAGGAGCACTAGAAGAGTGAAATGCTTAAGCCCTTTACCTATGGTTCTGCATGTGAGTTGATGGCTGCCACTGAATTGTTCGGTTGTCGCTTTCAGTTGTACCAAAATGGCCAAATATTTTACACCTTTCGACAATTGCCAATGCCTCTTAAACATCTTAGATTCACAGGTGACGATTTCAGTAGTGGACACTTTGATGTTTATGAATGTTTAAACTCTCAAAAGCTGGATGCGAAGTTATCAATAAAACCGGTTGTATGCTTACAACGCTTGACAGATGCCGAATGTCTCTTCAACACAAGTCCTACAAATACTGTTGTAATTGAAACAAACCATGAAACTCAAACCGATTATGACAGCAGTAATCCAAACTGTGAGATTTCAGACAAGATTACATTTCACATGGCCAACTGTACGTTGCATGCTCAAGAGTAAGCTCAGCACACAGCTTGGTCATATTACAACCAGAGGGCCGAACTGACAATGTGGTATACAAAGAGATCCTTAACAAATAATTATTGGTATATTTCCCTCAGTTTAAAAAGGTTTAATTTTCTTTTTAATAAAAATTTTAAGGCATTACTTCACTGCTGCGAAGTGCGGGTATTTTGCTATATATACATATATCCATACACACATATACATATCTATCTATCTATCTATGTATCTATCTACAGTATCAAAGGACGACTGTCCAAGTCTTTAGAGTGCTGGTGCTTCCTATCTTGCTATATGATTGCGAGACATGGACGCTATCCAGTGACCTGAGACAAAGACTGGACTCCTTCAGTACTGCGTATCTTCAGAGCATCCTTATGTACCGCTGGTTTGACTTTGTGTCGAACAAGTGGTTTCTGACAGAGTTCCAAATGAGGAACATTACCTTCAATGTGAGGGAGCGTCAGTTACGGCACTACAGCCATGTGATACGATTGCTAGAGGGTGATCCGGCTTGCAGGATCCTTATTGTTGAGGATCCGAGCAACTGGACCAGGCCAAGGGAACACCTGCTGTGGCAGATACAGGGTCATTTCCGGAGGGTGGAACTGGACCATGTGTGTGCGTGGGCGATTTGCCAACCAGGATCCCGTGCAGGTTCAAGGATGTTGTGGCGGCTGTGGCCAACATGGGCAGTCACAGTGCTTAAAATGTAGTTTATCAAGACAGCAGAAACTGAATGGTTACTCTTTCTACCACCCCACCATCATCACAAGGGTAACCAAATGAAACATAATAGTGACCTGAAATGCATAGATACCATACAGAGTGAGAGCTCTCAAGATGTGAACCACTCAAACAACCATCTTTGGTCCTCCACTATTAAAGAGATGTTCAACTACAACACAAAGTGCACCTGGTCCTCAGTAATTCTCACTGTCTGGCTTAATAGTTCCCAGCCAAATGTGTCAAAAGGCCAAAAGACTGTGAGGCTTATCTCATGCCCAAATCCTTACATTAACAAAAATGAAACACTTCTGCCTTCTGTCAAAAGAACTATTCGTGATATTCAAGGTGCACAGTCAAACTTCTCAATACTTGTAGTCACCCTAACCCTGGTGTCCTCGGAATTCTCTTTTGAATAATACTAGAAAACACAAAATCTATTCCACATTACATCATAGCTCCCTTAATGTATATTTTTGACCAAAATGTTGTCTTTTTTGATAGTCCAAGGCAGTGTAATAGGTAGCAAGGCTGTCTCCCTGCCTCAAAGTCTTGAGAGTTCAAATCCTGGCTTGGTTACTGAATATACAGACCAGCACAACAGTTTTGGTAACCTCTAAATCAGAATCACAGTTTTCCTGATATAACTTGAAACTGACAAAAGCATTTGGCATCAGGTCGGGTTGGTGAGCATGCACTGGTACAGTGTGTTGCCTCACTCACCACACAATGACAACAACAGTGCGGAATCCCGGTTGGCAACCACCCAGCAGACGCAAGGTCCAGTCCCACCCTTCAGAAATTACCCTCTATCTACCGCAGCCAGTTGTTACGCGGGCGTCACCTTGGCCTGGTCCTGCCACATGGGTCCTCAACAATGGAAGATCCTGCGAGCCGGATCACCCTCGGGGAAACGCGCCACATGCCTGTTGTACCGTAAGCGACGTTTCCTCACAATGCGGGTAATGTGTCTCATTTGGGACTCTGTGAGCAACCACTTGTTTGATACAAAGTCAAACCAGTAATACCCAAGGACACTCAGGAGAGGCACAGTGGAGTCCCATCTTCATCTGGATAGCCTCCATGTCTCAAGACTTTTTGCAGAGATATCAGGAGTGCAACCTCATGACTCCCCCCCCATGCACTCCTAATTAATCTTCTGACTTCATAGGAAGGGTTACCGGAGACCTGAATGTCACTGCCAAGGAAAGTAAATCTTTCGACGAGGTCAACACTCTCCCTCTAGACAGACACAGTGCTGTGCCTAACAGGTCATTAAAGGCCTGGGTCTTGGTTTTTATCCAGGACACTCACAAGCCCAGACACTCAGAGAGCCCCGATCAGAGGTTCCATTGACTCTACAAAGATCACCATCCACCATTCTATATTTCATGTTCCACAAAACAGACATTTTGCTGTTGAATTAGGGCTTAAAATATTAATGAAAAAAATAAGCCTAATTAGAATGCCATGGACAAAAGCTTTCCACTAGCAGTGTGATACAGCATCTTCCACTTGATCGATTGATAATGTCCCAGACAATGGTTGTGATATAGCGGGTCCACTGCTTGAAATGGATGGCTAGTTTTTAAATAAATAATGGCACTCGTGGCATAAGGAGGAGGCATGGTAGTGTGTCTGGAGCGGTTCCTGGACGAAGATGTGGATGTGGGCGCAGTGAAGTGCACAGGTGTGTGATCGCCCGTGTCCCTAATTGATGCTGGCAGGTGCTAATTGCCACACCTGTGCCACATCCCCATTATGAATAGGAGGAGTGCAAGTACGGAGGGGAGAAAGAAAGAGAGAACGGAGGTTAGTAGAAAGAAGAGAAAAGCTGGAAGCCATAAGAGCCGGTGCAGGAGTGAGCGAGATAAATACAGGCAGCTGGGAGGAGAGCCCCTGAATAGGGGTGTTAGGCCGATGCTCGGTAGGGGCAGCAGGACGCGGTCACCCCAGCGGAGTGATCTGAGGAGCTGGAGTGTCACAGAAGATGGATGGCTCGCCGTGTAAGGCCGCAGGAGTCAGGGAGGCTTGGGAGAGTTGAGCTCCAGTGCAAGCTCCCTGGCCATTGGGGGGAACCCGAGTCTCGGTCCGGCGGGAGCTAGGGGATGGAAAGCCACCAGACCTTTGTGGAAGGCAGCTGCACCTGCAGGTGGGGCGACTCCCCTGTTGCAGGTCTCGTATGGGAGAAGCAGGGGAGCCGCCAGCTAAAGGAAGAAGGCAGCAGGTTTTTAAAAGGGGACTGTTCCAAGCCTGTTGTTTTTAACCTTGTTTTTAACAGATTTATTTATTTGAATTATTTTAACCTCCACTTTCATTCACCCTGTTTTTATGGATTATTTATTTATTGACCATTTCGAAGCACTGCACTTTGGAGACTGTTTGGATTTGTTTTTGTTTTAATAAAAGCACTTTTGCACCTTTACACCATCTCCTTGTTCAGTTTGATTTGTCTTCATTGTGCAGCTCATTTGGTTACATTACCGAAGGTGTTGGGTTGGAGAGGCTCCCAAATTGGAAGAGAGAGTGTGGAGCAGGACCCGCATCATCACAATGGGGTAACGGTGGACAAAGGTCCACTCTGGGCTAAAAACTGCAATATTTTTCACTGACCATTCACCATAACCTGCTGTGTATGCATTGGCACTGGGGTCAAGCAAACTGAAAGGGCACACTTATAAATGAGTATTGTTGGCTCACTGCTGTGGACAGGTCTTTCTTACTAAAGTAAAACCTGGCTTTCTTTTTTTGGTAAGCAAACTTTTAATAATGAATATTGGAAATGGAAAAATGTAATCAATCAATAGTGGTTCAATACTGATGCTATCTGTATGGGCTTTCCAAAGTTTAGGAAAATCAATATTATTGGGGAAGGTACTGCCAAGTCATGATGGGAGAGCTCCTATCTTTATTGACATTTTTACATGTTTTTGATAAAACACTGTCCGTTAGTGACCGTAGACAAGAAAAAATAAAAGGAGAGACAGTGAAGAATATTTTGAAGCCAAATAAAACTAATAAAATACTAATAAAACCAAACCTAGTAAGAAGTCAAGCAAAATGACACATTTTATTGGTAAACTAGAAAGATTACAATATGCAAGATTTCGATGCAACTCAGGCCCCTTCTTCAGGTGAGATGTAATACAGAAGCTGGAGTTCCCTGTGTTTATACAGACACCAGGACAGATACAACTTTGTTTAAGTGAGACATCTTAAATGTAAAAAATGAATAGACCTCCCCAGGCTAAGATTCATTAAGCAAGAGAGGGGAACAATGTTAGGTCAAGATCTTTGGATAAGATAACTGTCCAACAAAGTCTTTTGAAGTTTCTGATGAGTTTTTCAATACAATGTGGGTCTGTAGTCAGGTTGTCTGTGTCAGTCTGAGAGATGCACACAATCCTCATACCTGGCCATAAAACTCTTATCTCTATTTAAACCATATTGTAATCTATACTAATAAAAAGCAAAGCCCTCACTGACTGACTGACTGACTCACTCACACACTCATCACTAATTCTCCAGCTTCCCGTGTAGGTAGAAGGCTGAAATTTGGCAGGTTTATTCCTTACAGCTTACTTACAAAAGGTAGGCAGGTTTCATTTTGAAATTCTACGCGTAATGATCATAACTGGAACCTACTTACGAACATATACTGTATATGGCCATCGTCTGCAGCTCGGCCGCCGTGTGAGGCGGAGTTGCGTCCCTTATCGTCACGCCTCCCACGTAATTGAGTGCCTGCCCATATAAGGCCGCCCGTCAGCGGCAATCCAATAGACACACTGCCACTAAATATTTGCGGGTGAAGGACTGTGCTTATGCAGACGAAGATGAGATGGTCAGGGTGGTGTTTGGCACAAACTCAGCGAAACTGCAAGAGAAACTTTTAAGTGCCGGGTCTGAGCTAGACAAAAGCAACAGCTCCAAAGAGCGCTGAACAAAAAATGCATTACACAATTGAGAAGGCAGCAAAAGAATATGAAGCGAGTGACGCATACAAGCATATTCATACAGTAAGTGCAGCTACTGCGGAAACAAAGCACACAGTGGAAAAAGTCAATGTCCAGCTAAAGGAAGACAGTGTAAAAAAAAACCCGTGCATGCAGTGTGTGATGTCTCAAATAAAGAGGAAGACGAGCTGTTTATTGATGCAGTAAGAAAGGAATCGATGAATGAAACCTGTTATCTTTACAACGGTTGACAAACACGGAATGTAACTTGAACACAACACATCCTCCAAATACGAACCTGATTGAAAGAAATAATGATAATCAAATCCTTGATGACAGCAACACTCATAACAGAGACAAAACAATTACATTGACAATCATGTTACGTTATTTTTAAAATGTTTCCTTTTCCTTTTCATAGCTTCTTTAACACACTACTTCTCCGCTGTGAAGAGCGGGTATTTTGCTATATATATATATATATATATATACCCCGATCTACATACTGTCAAATAAACGAACCACACACCGTGGCGCAATGCAAGAGGCTTCGCCTCTAGCACTGACGTCTGAGGTTTGATTCCCAAGAGGGAGTGCAGTGAGTGTGTACACATGATGAGCCCAGAATTATTTGCATTATTTGACAGTAAAACTATTCAACCATTCTATGATCTGCTTCTCGCAACTGAAAGAGGGCACCGTGGCGGATGTTTGCCGACTTGCTGACCAACCACAAGTGTTACCTGGTAGGTAACCACCCACACAGTCAGACTGTGATTCAGACTACGAATGCATTGAATGTAATTACCCCGATCTACATACTGTCAAATAAACGAACCACACACCATGTCTGTCCTCCCTGCCAAGTCTGCTCCCTCCCCTGGCTGGGACAGGATGCCCGTACAGCCCATGATGTGGCATCTACAGTCTCTTTTGTGCTCTAGCGTTACCCTGTTGACTAATTCCTTAAAATCGATTCTCTGAAATAGCAGCAAATGCATTTGCAATAACATACAGTACAGAAACAAAACCTCATTCTCTATTGTTGTGGCGGAACTGCTGCAAAACTAAATGATTTTAATAGTTTAACCTACGACTTTTACACGTCACATATTGTGCATAACGTTTACAGTTCCTGTAAACACACGAAAGTGTCAAGAGACCATAAGTGGCACAGGGCCTACATCGTACAGGAGCTCATTGGCTCCTGAAAACAAAATTTCTGCAGTGGAAAAGCGAGCAAAATGAAGCTAAAACCAAAACAGCAATCGTAACACTAGGCGAAAAGTGCCATTAAGGGAAATTATGAGGTAGTTTCATCCACCGAGGGATGAAGGAAAGTGAGTATGCAGTCCTATGTATATGCCAAGTCCAGTAATGCAACTGATAGGATTCACGCTGCACACAGGGCTTTAGCTGGTGGACAGCCCCCCTATCATTATCCCATAGGATACCTCGGTAAACTTTAGAATTCTCCTCAATGATGGTAAGATATCCAAACCCCAAGTCAGCCCCAAATTCACCTTATACAATTTTCTTGTATTAGGAATTTGTTAGTTTTCACATACCCCTTGGGGGTCAGCCATTGTACAGCACCCCTGGAGCAATTACAGGTTAAGGGTCTTGCTCAAGGGCCCAGCAGAGTAAGGTCTCTTTTTGGCAGTGACAGGGATTCGAACCGGCAACCTTCTGGATACCAGCACAGATCCTTAGCCTCAGAGCAACCACTCCGCCCCTTTTGATGCCATATGTAATGCTACATATTCTTCCTAAGCAATTTAACCTTTATTTCATCAGTCCATAAAACATGTTCTTAATGGCATTGCGGAGTGCCAAGATGGCAAACTTTAGGAGTGGAATGATGCATTTTGGAGAGCAGAGGCTTCCACCTTGGTGTCCTGTAATGGACACCATGCTTGTGACATGATCTGGGTATGACTGACTCATGAACAGAGATGTTTACCTGTTCCAGTGATTCCTTCAAGTCTTTAGCCGTTACTCTGGGGGTCTTATTTACCATACTGAGCATTCTGTGTTGTGCCTTTTGAGTCATCTTGGTACCCACTTCCAATGAGAGAAGCTTCACTACTAAATGTCCTCCATTAATTTACAGTTTGTCTAACCATTGCACTGGGTGGAGTGCTGGCTCTGAGGTTAGGCATCTGCGTTGGCAATTAGAAGGTTTCTGGTTCGAATCCTGTAAACGCCAGAAGTGACTCTACTTTATTGGGCCCTTGAGCAAAGCCCTTAAATTGCAATTGCTCCATCCTGGGTATGACATTAATCTGCATCCAGCCCTGCAAGTAGGTCCTCCAACATACAGGGAAAACTTGGGGGGTTGGTGGCAGGATTGACACTGCAGCCACCATAAAAAACCTCACACTGTTCACAGTGTGGTGCTGCACTCTGGTGCCAATCCATGTAGTTTGTCTTGTGGTTGGTACGGCAATGTGCTATCAATCTCTATCTCTTTAACTGTGGACTGATGAATATCTAAACACTTTGATATGACTTGGTAATCCTTTCCAAATTCATGCTAATTTACATCAATTGGAGATCTTCAGACAATTCTTTACAGTAAGGCATACATTGGTACTGCGTCTCATCGGAGAATACTTGGGTACCGCTGGTTTGACTTTGTGTCAAATAAGCAGTTGCTCACAGAGTCCCAAATGAGGCACATTACCTGCATTGTGAGGGAGCAGAGCATCACTTACGGCACTATGGCCATGTGGCGCGATTTGGGGGATACGGCTTATAGGAACCTCATTGTTGAGGACCCGAGAGGCTGGACCAGGCCAAGAGGACGCCACACATAACACCTGGCTGTGGCACATAGATGGTCATTTCTGCATGGGGAGTTGCCAAACCCGGATTCTAAGCTTTTACGTTGTGTGGTGGGTGCGGCAACACACTGTACCGGTGCATGCTCCCCAACCTGACCTGACCTGAAAACATTCTTCATATCAGAAGATACTTCTTGTGAATAGCAAACTCAAAATATTTGAGTCAATTTTTTTATTGGTCAGAGTACCTCTAAGCCACACCTCCAGTTTTGTTTCATTGGTTTGACTACAGGTTTGCTAATTCCTGACTTCAATTAGCTTCTGATGAAGTCATCATCTTAGACATTCACATACTTTTTAAACCTACACTGGGAATTTTTGAATGATGTATGTAATATGTACAGAACAATATAATGATTTTCACGTTATTAATCAAAACAAAGTGTGTTTGTTCATTATTGCAACTTAGATGAAGATCAGACCATATTTTAAGACACATTTATACATTAATATGGTTATTCCCAAAGGGTTCACATGCTTTTCTTACCACTGCATGACCCCATGTCATGTTGAAAAGCCAGCCACAGGAGATCTCCCCATTTTTAACCACCAGCCCCCCACCGAATCAATGTGGAGTCTCATTCAAAATCAATAAATTGTTCTTTTCCTCTGGATTGAGAATCCTATCTAATTCACATGCCATCTGCTCTTTATACCAGCTTTGATGTCAATTGGACCTCTGGCTCTGAATGTTACAATTTTTATGATCACAATTGGTATTCCGAGTGCTGCCCCACTCATAAAATCACACCTCTTCTGACCGTCACAAACTGCCCATGGCATTCAGGCCGGTGTGAAACAAAGAGTAGAAAACATTCCCGAAGTAAGGCAGCAGCAGAATCGGCCTTTCAGCTCTGCACCCCTCACCCCAGCCATGCAAGTCTTCAGCCGGAGACAAAATTCTTCCAATTAAATCTTTATCGCATGAGCAGCACCAGTGCACCCTTGGTCATGGATGATTTCATCCCGACAGGCTTAGATTTATTGTGGTTTGCTTTTTTTTTTTGGTGAAAACTATAAAATTAGTGAAGTTGCTCTGCAAAAAAGAAGCTTTCTGAAAGGCCCACAACTCTGTACATTCAAAAAAATAAAAAAATGTACGATTAGGTTTGCTTACAAAGAATTTTCAGAAATTAGTATGCAGATTAAAGTGTTATAACCTAATGAACTAATTGTGGAGAGTCCTTTGTGATTTTTTTTTTTTTTTTGCCTGGTAGGAGTTGCATGGTGGCTTGGTGGTTAGCGCTGTGTCTCAATGCTTTTCTGTCCATCCATCCATCCATCCATCCTCTTCCACTTATCCAGTCAGGTCGCAGGGGTAGCAGTTTAAGCAGAGAGGCCCAGACTTCCCTCTCCCCGGCCACTTCTTCCAGGAGAATCCCAAGGCTTTCCCAGGCCAGCCGGGAGACATAGTCACTCCAGCGTGTCCTGGGTCTTCCCCGGGCCCTCCTCCCGGTTGGACGTGCCCGGAACACCTCACCAGGGAGGCGTCCAGGAGGTATCCTGATCAGATGCCCGAGCCACCTCATCTGACTCTTCTCGATGCGGAGGAGCAGCAGCTCTACTCTGAGCCCCTCCTGGATGACTGAGCTTCTCACCCTATCTTTAAGGGAAAGCCCAGACACACTGCGGAGGAAACTCATTTTAGCCGCTTGTATTCGCGATCTCGTTCTTTCGGTCACTACCCATAGCTCATGACCATAGGTGAGGGTAGGAGCGTAGATCGACTGGTAAATTGAGAGCTTTGCCTTACGGCTCAGCTCCTTTTTCACCACAACAGACCGATGCAGAGCCTGCATCACTGCGGATGCCGCACCGATCCGCCTGTCGATCTCACGCTGCATGCTTCCCTCACTCGTGAACAAGACCCCGAGATACTTGAACCCCTCCACTTGGGGCAGGATCTCTCCTCCAACCCTGAGAGGGCACTCCACCCTTTTCTGGCTGAGGACCATGGTCTCGGATTTGGAGGTGCTGATTCTCATCCCAGCCGCTTCACACTCAGCTGCGAACCGATCCAGAGAGAGCTGAAGATCACAGCCTGATGAAGCAAACAGGACAACATCATCTGCAAAAAGCAGTAACCCAATCCTGAGTCCACCAAACCGGACCCATTCAACACCCTGGCTGCGCCTAGAAATTCTGTCCATAAAAGTTATGAACAGAATCGGTGACAAAGGGCAGCCCTGGCGGAGTCCAACTCTCACTGGAAACGGGCTCGACTTACTGCTAGCAATGCGGACCAAGCTCTGACACCGGTTGTACAGGGACTGAACAGCCCTTATTAGGGCGTCCGGTACCCCATACTCCCGGAGCACCCACCACAGGATTCCCCAAGGGACACATTCGAATGCCTTTTCCAAGTCCACAAAACACATGTAGACTGGTTGGGCAAACTCCCATGCACCCTCCAGGACTCTGCTAAGGGTGAAGAGCTGGTCCACTGTTCCGCGACCAGGATGAAAACCACACTGTTCCTCCTGAATCCAAGGTTCGACTATCCGATGGACCCTCCTTGAACCATCACCTTATCGGGGTGGAGGGGTTTGTGTGTCCCAATGATCCTAGGAGCTATGTTGTCCGGGGCTTTATGCCCCTGGTAGGGCCACCCAAGGCAAACTGGTCCTAGGTGAGGGATGAGACAAAGAACGGTTCAACAAACCTCCAATGAAGAACAAAAACCTTGAACGACGTTTTCCCTTGCCCAGACGCGGGTCACTGGTGCCCCCCTCTGGAGCCAGGCCCGGTGGTGGGGCTCAATGGCGAGCGCCTGGTGGCCGGGCCTGCACCCATGGGGCTCGGCTGGGCACAGCCTGAAGAGGTAACGTGGGTCCTCCTTCCCATGGGCTCACCACTTATGGAAGGGGCCAAAGAGGTCGGGTGCAATGTGAGTTCGGTGGTGGCCGAAGGCGGGGACCTTGGTGGTCTGATCCTCGGCTACAGAAACTGGCTCTTGGGACGTGGAATGTCACCTCTCTGAAGGGGAAGGAGCCTGAGCTAGTGCGCGAGGTTGAGAGGTTCCGGCTAGATATAGTCAGGTTCACCTTGATGCACAGCTTGGACTCTGGAACCAATCTCCTTGAGAGGGGCTGGACTCTCTACCACTCTGGAATTGCCCTCGGTGACAGGCGCCAAGGAGGTGTGGGCATACTTATTGTCCCCCGACTTGGAGCCTGTGCATTGGGGTTTACCCCGGTGGACGAGAGGGTGGCCTCCCTCCACCTTCGGGTGGGGGGAAGGGTCCTGACTGTTGTTTGTGCGTATGCACCAAACAGCAGTTTGGAGTATCCACCCTTTTTGGAGTCTCTGGAGGGTGTGCTAGAGGGCATACCTTCTGGGGATTCCCTCGCTTTGCTGGGAGACTTCAATGCTCACACAGGCAATGACAGTGAGACCTGAAAGGGCGTGATTGGGAGGAATGGCCCCCCCGATCTGAACCCAAGCAGTGTTGTTATTGGACTTCTGTGCTCATCAGAGATTGTCCATACTTGAACACCATGTTCAAGCATAAGGGTGTTCATATGTGCACTTGGCACCAGGACACCCTAGGCCTCAGTTCGATGATCGACTTTGTGGTTGTGTCGTCGGACTTGCGGCCATATGTCTTGGACACTCGGGTGAAGAGAGGGGCGGAGCTGTCAACTGATCACCACCTGGTGGTGAGTTGGCTTCGATGGTGGGGGAAGATGCCGGTCAGACCTGGTAGGCTCAAACATGTTGTAAGGGTCTGCTGGGAACGGCTGGCAGAGTCCCCTGTCAGAAGTAGCTTCAACTCCCACCTCCGGCAGAACTTCAGCCCTGTCCCAAAGGAGAGGTGGGGGACATTGAGTCCGAATAGGCCATGTTCCGTGCCTCTATTGATAAGGCGGCTGACCGTAGCTGTGGCCGCAAGGTGGTTGGTGACTGTCGTGGCGGCAATCCCTGAACCCGATGGTGGACACCGGCGGTGAGGGATGCCGTCAAGCTGAAGAAGGAGTCCTATAGGACTTTTTGTCCTGTGGGTCTCTGGAGGCAGCTGATAGGTACTGGCAGGCCAAGTGGAAAGCAGCTTCGTTTGTTGCTGAGGCAAAAACTCGGGCATGGGAGGAGTTTGGAGAGGCCATGGAGAATGACTTTCGGATGGCTTTGAGGAGATTCTGGTCCACCGTCCGGCGTCTCAGGAGGGGGAAGCAGTGCAGTGTCAACACCGTATATGGTGGGGATGGTGCGCTGCTGACCTCGACTCGGGACATTGTGAGTCGGTGGGGGGAGTACTTCGAAGACCTCCTCAATCCCACTAACATGCCTTCCAATGAGGAAGCAGAGCCTGGGGACTCTGAGGTGGGCTCTCCCATCTCTGGGACTGAAGTCACCGAGGTGGTCAAAAAACTCCTTGGTGGCAGGGCCCGGGGTGGATGAGATATGCCTGGAGTTCCTTAAGGCTCTGGATGTTGTAGGACTGTCTTGGTTGACACGTCTCTGCAACATCGCATGGACATCGGGGACAGTGCCTCTGGATTGGCAGACCGGGGTGGTGGTCCCCCTCTTTAAAAAGGGGGACCGGAGGGTGTGTTCCAACTACAGAGGGATCACACTCCTCAGCCTCCCTGGAAAAGTCTATTCGGGGGTTCTGGAGAGGAGGGTCCGTCGGATAGTCGAACCTTGGATTCAACGCTCTTCTGACTTGGGTTCAATTCCTGGCCTGGGGGGGGGGTCAGACTTAGAAAACTTGTGTATGCACAAAAAGAGGCTTGAAATGTACATATGTAACTTTCCACACAAAAGGAGATATTCGTAAAAGACGACTTGACAATTACTATGAATATTTATGACAACTTTGACCTATTTGTCTGCAACATTTCAGAGAAAGTGGGAAATGACGACACCCTTAATCAAGCAGGGATATGCAGACAAACCAGTAAATAACAACTCGCGGATATAATCATTCATACCACTGTTAACATGACAAACATATTAAAGTTTAAAAGTGATGAATATGATGTGCATGCTCTATATTAGTTCCTTTTTAAGAAAACCAATGCTGCGTATTTGCACTGAAGAACTTTTTGGTTTTATTGTCAATTTATATCATCTACCTGTTGTCAGTTCTTATATATACTCATGTATACCCATATATAGAGTCATATGAAAAATTTTAGTATCCCCTCTTAATTTTTTGGATTTTTGTTTATCATTGGCTGAGCTTTCAAAGTAGCAACTTCCTTTTAATATCTGACATGCCTTATGGAAACAGTATTTCAGCATTGACATTAAGTTTATTGGATTAACAGAAAATATGCAATATGCATCATAACAAAATTAGACAGGTGTATAAATTTGGGCACCCCAACAGAGATATGACATCAATACTTAGTTGAGCCTCCTTTTTGCAAATATAACAGCCTCTAGACGCCTCCTATAGCCTTTGATGAGTGTCTGGATTCCATACAAAATCTCTCCAGCTCAGTTCAGTTTGATGGCTGCCGAGCATGGACAGCCTGCTTCAAATCATCCCATAGATTTTCGATGATATTCAAGTCAGGGGACTGTGACAGCCATTCCACAACATTGTACTTCTCCCTCTGCACGAATGCCTTTGTAGATTTCGAACTGTGTTTTGGGTCATTGTCTTATTGGAATATCCAACCCCTGCGTAACTTCAATGTTGTGACTGATGCTTGAATATTATATTGAAGAATTTGTTGATATTGGGTTGAATTCATCCGACCTTCGACTTTAACAAGGGCCCCAGTCCCTAAACTAGCCACACAGCCCCACAGCATTATGGAACCTCCACCAAATTTGAAAGCAGGTAGCAGGTGTTTATCTTGGAATGCGGTGTTCTTCTTCCACCATGCAAAGCGCTTTTTGTTATGACCAAATAAATTTTGTCTCATCAGTCCAAAGCACTTTGTTCCAAAATGAATCTGGCTTGTCTAAATGAGCATTTGCATACAACAAGCAACTCTGTTCATGGCATGAGTGCAGAAAGGGCTTCTTTGTCATCACCCTGCCATACAGATGTTCTTTGTGCAAATTGCGCTGAATTGTAGAATGATGTACAGATACACCATCTGCAATGAGATGTTCTTGCAGGTCTTTGGAGGTGATCTGTGGCTTGTCTGTAACCCTTCTCACAATCATGCGCATATGCCGTTCCTGTATTTAGTTGGCCTGCCAGAACTGCTGGGTTTAACAGCAACTGTGCATGTGGCCTTCCATTTCTGATTCCATTCCTTATAGGAAACTGACAGTTTAAACCTCTGAGATAGCTTTTTGTAGCCTTTCCCTAAACCATGAGACTGAAAAATCTTTGTTTTCAGATCTTTTGAGAGTTGCTTTGAGGACCTCATGCTGTCTGTCACTCTTTAGAGGAGAGTCTAAGGGAAGGAAGCACAACTTGCAATTGACCACCTTAAATACCTTTTCTCATGAATAGACACTCCTCTCTATGAAGTTCAGGGCTTAATGAGCTAATCCAAACAATATGGTGTTGCAAGTAATCAGCATTGAGCAGTGACAGGCATTGAATTCAGCAAATTGATAAGGGGACCCACATTTTTTCACAGCCAGTTTTTCACATTTGATTTAATTTCATACAACTAAATACTGCTTCACTAAAAATCTTTGTTCGGAAAACACCGCAGTACTTAGATGTTCCTAGGAAATGAAAGACATACCACTGTTATGGTTTTTGTTGAAAGTAGAGTAAATTATTATGCAGGCTGAAAGGGGTTCCCAAACTTTTTCATATAACTGTATGTATATATATATATATATATATATATATATATATATATATATATATATATATATATATATATATATATATATATATATATATATATATATATATATATATATACACACACACACATATAAAATATATACAAATATATAATATAGAAAATACACATATATATACATATACACATATATATATGTATATATACACACACATACATACATGCACAACCACAGATATACACACACTTATATAAAATATATACAATTTGCATAGTGAAATTCCCATTTATTTAAACAGGCTTAATGGTACAGTGGTAAGTCTGTTTTGATCACGTCATACATTTACAAATGTCTGTTTGGCAGATATTCCTTTCTTTGTACGTCTTGTTGCCTTTTTCATTGGACACTGCAGCCTTTTGATGCCCCTTTTCTTTGTGTTTCTGGTCTCATTTCATTGTCGGACATTCCCACCCTATTGTGGACGCTGAACGCATGGACATACTCCACACAGTTTACGATATTGCCTTTGTTCATCAGATATTCCTGCCCTCTTGTGGATGCCGAGTAACATTATATCCAGATGTTTTATCTCTTTATATTTAACTCTTTCAGGGCTGATGTTGACTTTTGTCAAAATTCATGGTAGAGGACAGTAATGGGGTGTTAACTGTGACAAAACACACCCTTATGTTTTAGTTTGACTATCTTTGGTTGAAGGAAAGCTATGTAGCTTTGTTGATTTGACCTTGATTTCCTATGCACGCATGAGTAGCGAAAAGCAAACCACCTGTAAAATGGCACTGACATCTGGTGAGAGACTAAAACAAATTTGTAAAGCAAAATACTCCATGGACATTTTACAGATTATCTCTGAATCAGACTCTGGCTTTTCGGACTCTGAGTTTGATGCAAGTGTTCTGGAAAATGGATATCGAAAACGAAAGTGAGGGACCAGCATCAGCCTGTCGGTTCCCAGCTGATCGTGGTGCTGAACACTTTTGTGTAGCTGATACGCCTACAGCAGCATTCGCCAAGGAGGACCACCACTTATGAGGTACAAACCATATTGCGTCACATTGCGACTACCACCATCACCCACCTGCTGTGCGAAAACAAAGAGGTAGCCGGCATTCCTGCTGGCCATCGAGCCACCCCTGCACAGCCACTGCTGCGAGAGATGCAAAACAGGTGCCAACAGCAACCACATCACGCAGCAACAGATGTTTTATGTTGATTTATGTGTGAAACCAGTGCATTTCGTGTTTTTCAGAAAACTGAGTTTTTTGGAAAAAATATTCAGCCCTCAAAGAGTTAAATAGAGATAGCAACCGCAATAATTTGTCCTCCCATTCCACCCTAACACTCAATCTCTCCCACTGATCATCAAACAAAATTTTCCCATGTTGCAGATTGATCCTTCCACAGGAGGATTTTTTTCCCCCCAAACCCTCCCTTGTTCTCCATTCATCGACCACCTAACCTTCACAAACTTCTCATCCATAGCTTTCTTCACAGTGGAGAGCCACATTCCTCACCAGGCACTTTGAGATGTAAGAGGAGCCGCTGAGTCACTTGTAAATATGTCACCAACAACACCTTTATATCTGGTGACCCCTATGGTAAATTCAACATTAAACAATGGGCCTCTTGCCAATCTAAAAATCTAATTAACTGCATTTCTTGTAGGTGATATCCAGCTATCTACAGAGGTGAGACGGCCAGAAGATCTTTTCAGGGAGCACATTCGAGCCATTAAGATCAAAGAACTTCACATCTCCTTATCATTGCTACACTGATCTCTCTGTTTGTGTTCTTTCACAGCGCTTCAAAGACACTATTTAAAGCCAATCAGAAAACGCTGAGCCTAGGACCACACATTTGTCCAAGTGTTAAAGAAAAGTTATTTATTTATATAAACACTTATCACCTCAAACCTGGTGGCATGGATCGTGGACTATATTACAGACAGACCTCAGTATGTGCGTCTTGGGAACTGCAGGTTTGACATTGTGGTCAGGAACACAGGAGCGCCACAGGGGACTGTACTTTCTCTGGTCCTGTTCAGCCTATATACATCAGACTTCCAATATGATTCGGAGTCCTGCCACGTGCAAAAGTTCACTGACGACACTGCCATTGTAGGCTGCATCAGGAGTGGGCAGGAGGAGGACTATACTTTCTTAGAAGGTTAGCGTCCTTCAACATCTGTAATAAGATGCTGCAGAAGTTCTACCAGACGGTTGTGGCGAGTGCCGTCTTCTACGCGGTGGTGTGCTGGGGAGGCAGCATAAAGATGAAGGACGTCTCACGCCTGGACAAACTGGTGAGGAAGGCAGGCTCTATTGTAGGAGTATAGTTGGACAGTTTAACATCTGTAGCAGAGCGACGGGCATTAAGCAAATTCCTGTCAATCATGAATAATCCACTGCATCCACTGAACAGTGTCATCTCCAGGCAGAGGAGTAGCTTCAGTGACAGACTTTTGTCACCGTCCTGCTCCACTGACCGACTGAGGAGATCGTT
Organism: Polypterus senegalus; assembly: GCF_016835505.1. Taxonomy (NCBI): domain Eukaryota; kingdom Metazoa; phylum Chordata; class Cladistia; order Polypteriformes; family Polypteridae; genus Polypterus; species Polypterus senegalus. Next base: position 24,034,913 of record NC_053164.1, read on the forward strand.
CCTCCCCCACACTATGCGACTCTTCAATTCCACCCGGATTGCATTTTTTATTACTCTTTAATTTAATATTGTTTTTTTGTATCAGTATACTGCTGCTGGACTATGTGAATTTCCCCTTGGGATTAATAAAGTATCTACAGTATTTGAATTCTTATGACTGGCTGCTCAGCAGCCTTACGGCTTGTGGTTAAAAATGTCCCCAATTCTACTGGTGCCAGTGCCAGAGGCAGTCAAGGCGAAAACAAGTCTTTTAACATTTAACCTGAGACCCCGAAAGTTCAGGAAGGTAGCAATAGGGGCCAATAAAAAGAGAACATGGAACAAAGAACTAAAACTATCCGTATTGTTTGCCAGGATAGTGGAGGCCTTTGATTAGCCTGCTTTTGTGTGTTGTATATGTCCTAGACTGAGGCAGCTGGGTCCAGGTAATGTTCTGTGCCACCTTTACCACCCTCTGCAGGTCTCAGTCTACAATCTTCGGCCGGGCCAGAGGACGGATACCACCGTACACTCACAGAAGACGCTGACAGTAGACGGAGACGCCTTATTAAAAGGAGCTTAATAAAAATTAAATGGGCGCCTGTTAAAAGTATTCACTCGCTTGCAAGTTTCCACTTTTTCTTATTATTCAAAGTTGAATCCCATTGAATTAAATTTGGCTTTTTTGACTGATCAACAGTAAAAGACTCTTTAATGTCAAAGTGAAAACAGATCTCTTCAAAGTGGTCTTAATCAATTAGAAATGTCTGTTGTGGTGTGAGATTTGTATATAAGTTGATAAATATTTTGTATGTTTTTATTTGTAACGTAGACAAAGCAATGTAATTAGTGTTACATTATTGTTAAGAACAGCAATGGTTTGATCGTGTCACACACGTGCAAATAGGAGGAAGCTGAGTTGACCAAAAGAAGGTAATTCAATGCCAGGCTAAGGGGTGGCAGGGTGCACTAAACATTCCTCTGCAAACCAGATAGGGGAAAACCTGCCTGATTTCTCTACAAAGATGTCACTTCCAGTTCCGGCACCCCGAAAGACGTCACTTCTGGTTCTGGCAGCATCATGAAACATAACTTCCTGCCCTGGCATCCAAGATGACATCACTTCTGGGACCTGGTCTATAAAGAAGCCATTTTAACTCAACGAATCAGTTCAACTTGAGAACTCGACCTGTGCACTTCAGTGCTTATTTAAACCTTTGAAGCCAGGTATATTATAAGGGTGGCTGCCCCAAACCTTAATGTGTGTCCAAGGCTGATTTAGTTCACAATGGCTAAGAAATTTTAGGTCTGAGTTTTTGTAATTTTACGACAGGGGTCAGGGAAATTGCCTAAAATCAGTTTGAGAAGTGATTCTCTGCAGGATTCTCTCAATCAACCCCCGCATGAAAGCCAACTACCTTGTTGGCAACCTTCGCCTTACCAAATGGTACTGTGGGCAGTTGTAAAACCATTGTGTCACACCAGAATTCTATTGGTCCATAGTTGCCTATTGACGGGTTTAGACAGAGTATATAAATTTGCTAGCCTTAACCCCCTTACAAACATAACCATGAAGAAGCATCTCTATGTCACACCACTGCCATGAGGAGCACAACTTGGCAGCCATATTGAGACAGGCATGCAGTCTGTTCTGAAGAAAGCTGACCAAAAATAATGACTTAACTAGAGACATTATAACTAACAAAAAAGTCTGTGTGCCACCTGAAACTACACATCAGCATTTATCAGGTTGTATGGTTGCCAGTGTTCACTTGTACTTTGCATATTGTTATTATTTATGAATGTATGAAAATTATCAATAATGGCAGCATGGTGGCGCAGTGGTAGAGCTGCTGCCTCGCAGTAAGGAGACCCAGGTTCACTTCCTGGGTCCTCCCTGCGTGGAGTTTGCACGTTCTCCATGGGTGCATGGGTTTCCCCCCACAGTCCAAAGATATGCAGGTTAGGTGCATTGGCGATCCTAAATTGTCCCGTGTGTATGTGCTTGGTGTGTGGATGGGTGTGTGTGTGGCCTTATTTAAGGTATAACTTAACTCCTCCTTGTCTTTCACTACACCTAATTGCCTGAGGTTATAAATGTAGAAGGGAAGGTGGGGGGAAGTTATATGGTACAATACCTTCTAGACAGTGGTAAGTCTGTGAGATTTGAGGCATTCTGACAAAGGCTACACATTAATAATACAAAAGGGGAAACCAGAGTAATATAGAACTCTACCAAGACATAACAATCCACAACAATGTCAAACACAGAATAATTGATTTTAAAAGCATCTATCCCATTAATATGACACCCCTAAATCATCACTGGTGCTGCCATTGGTTTGAGAAGTTACTGAATGAGTTCAATGGAGGTTGTCTGTCTGAGGTTACAACTAATTGTGGTCTAATAATAATAATAATTTGTTACATTTATATAACGCTTTTCTCACTATTCAAAGCACTCAACAACCAGGGAGGACCCAGGACACAAACTCAATATCTCCTCACTGCAAGGCAGCAGTGCTACCACTGTGCCACCTTACATCAAAGACCCAACTTGTGATCAGTCAATATGGTGGGCTAATCTACGCCATTTCTTCTTTTGGCTGCTCCTGTTAGGGGTTGCCACAGTGGATCATCTTCTTCCATGTCTTTCTGTCCTCTTCATCTTGTTCTGTTATACCCATCACCTGCATGTCCTCTCTCACAACATCCATAAACCTTCGCTTAGTCTCTTCCCTAGCAGCTCTATCCTTAGCATACTTCTCCCAATATACCCAGCATCTCTCCTCTGCACATGTCCAAACCAAAGCAATCTCACCTTTCTGACTTTATCTCCCAGCTGTCCAACTTGAGCTGACCCTCTAATGTCCTCATTTCTAATTCTATCCATCCTCGTCACACCCAATGCAAATCTTAGCATCTTTAACTCTGCTACCTCCAGCTCTGTCTCCTGCTTTCTGGTCAGTGCCACCGTCTCCAACCCATATAACATAGCTGGTCTCACTATCGTCTTGTAGACCTTCCCTTTCACTCTTGCTGATACCCGTCTGTCACAAATTACTCCTGACACTCTTCTCCATCCATTCCACCCTGCCTGCACTCCCTTTTTCACCTCTCTTCCACAATCCCCATTACTCTGTACTGTTGATCCCAAGTATTTAAACTTATCCACCTTCACCAACTCTACTCCTTGCATCCTCGCCATTCCACTGACCTCCCTCTCATTTACACACATGTATTCTGTCTTGTTCCTACTGACCTTCATTCCTCTCCTCTCTAGAGCATATCTCCACCTCTCCAGGGTCTCCTCAACCTGCTCCCTACTATCGCTACAGATCACAATGTCATCAGCAAACATCATAGTCCACGGGGACTCCTGTCTAATCTCGTCTGTCAACCTGTCCATCACCATTGCAAATAAGAAAGGGTTCAGAGCTGATCTCTGATGTAATCCCACCTCCACCTTGAATGCATCCATCATTCCTACTGCAGACCTCACCACTGTAACACGTCCCTCGTACATATCCTGTACAACTCTTACATACTTCTCTGCCACTCCCGACTTCCTCATACAATACCACAGCTCCTCTCAGGCACCCTGTCATATGCTTTCTCCAGGTCCACAAAGACGCAATGCAACTCCTTCTGGCCTTCTCTAAACTTCTCCATCAACATCCTCAGAGCAAACATTGCATCTGTGGTGCTCTTTCTTGGCATGAAACCATACTGCTGCTCACTAATCATCACCTCACTTCTTAACCTAGCTTCCACTACTCTTTCCCATAACTTCATGCTGTGGCTCATCAATTTTATTCCCCTGTAGTTACTGCAGTCCTGCACATCCCCCTTATTCTTAAATATCGGCACCAGTACACTTCTTCTCCACTCCTCAGGCATCCTCTCACTTTCCAAGATTCCATTAAACAATCTGGTTAAAAACTCCACTGCCATCTCTCCTAAACACCTCCATGCTTCCATAGGTATGTCATCTGGACCAATGGCCTTTCCATTTTACATCCTCTTCATAGCTGTCCTTACTTCCTCCTTGCTAATCCGTTGCACTTCCTGATTCACTATCTCCACATCATCCAACCTCTTCTCTCTCGTTCTCTTCATTCATCAGCCTCTCAAAGTACTCTTTCCATCTGCTCAACACACACTCCTGCTTGTGAGTACTTTCCATCTTTATCCTTTATCACCCTAACCTGCTGCACATCTTTCCCAGCTCGGTCCCTCTGTCTAGCCAATCGGTACAGGTCCTTTTCTCCCTCCTTAGTGTCCAACCTCTCATACAACTCATCATACACCTTTTCTTTAGCCTTCGCCACCTCTCTCTTCACCTTGCCTTATCTCCTTGTACTCTTGTCTACTTTCTGCATCTCTCTGACTATCCCACTTCTTCTTTGCCATCCTCTTCCTCTGTATACTCTCCTGTATTTCCTCATTCCCCACCAGGTTTCTTTTTCCTCCTTCCTCTTTCCAGATGTCACCAAGCACCCTTCTTCCTGTCACCCTTACTACATTTGCTGTAGTTTTCCAACTGTCTGGTAACTCTTCACTGCCACCCAGTGCCTGTCTCACCTCTCCCTAAACTCAACCTTGCAGTCTTCCTTTTCAACTTCCACCATTTGATCCTTGGCTCTGCCCTCACTCTTTTCTTGATCTCCAACATCATCCTACAGACCACCATCCTATGCTGCTTAACTACACTTTCCCCTGCCACCACTTTGCAGTCTTCAATCTCCTTCAGATCAACTCTTCTGCATAGGATGTAATCTACCTGTGTGCATCTTCCTCCACTCTTGTATGTAACCCTATGTTCCTCCCTCTTCTTAAAATACGTATTCACCACAGCCATGTCCATCCTTTTGGCAAAATCCACTATCCTCTGACCTTCTTCATTCCTCTCCTTAACACCATACCTACCCATCACCTCCTCGTCTCCACTGTTCCTTCACCAACATGCCCATTGAAATCAACTCCAATCACCACTTTCTGTCCCTTGGGTATGCTGTTCACTTCATCCAACTCACTCCAAAAATCTTGTTTCTCATCCATTGCACACGCAACTTATGGAGCATATGCACTAACAACATTCATCATCACACCTCCAATTTTCAGCTTCATAATCATTACTCTGTCTGACACTCTTTTCACCTCCAAAACACTCTTGACATACTGTTCCTTCAGAATAACTCCTACTCCATTTCTCCTCCCATCCACACCATGATAGAACAATTTGAATCCACCTCCGATCCACCTGGCCTTACTCCCTTCCATTTAGTCTCTTGCACACAATATATCCAACCTTCCTTCTCTCCATCATATCTGCAAATTCTCTCCCCTTACCAGTCATACTGCCAACATTCAAAGTTCCTACCCTCAGGTCCACTCTCTATACTTTCCTTCTCTCATCCTGCCTCTGGACACGTCTCCCCCTTCTTCTGCCAACAGTAGCCCAATTTCCGCCAGCACCCTGTTGGCTAACAGTACTGGGAGCGGTCGTTGTTAACCTGGGGCACGACCGATCCGGTATGGAAATTTGTATTGTTGTCCGCATATGGATTTGGCAAAATTTTACACCGGATGCCATTCCTGATGTAACCCTCCCCATTTATCCGTGCTTGGGACCGGAACAAAAAAACACACTGGTTTGGGCATCCCCTGTGGCTGAGTTGGGCTAACCTACACAATAAAGACAAAAGAACATTCCAAGCAAGTCTTGTGAAACCTACAAGTCAGGGGATGGAGACAATAAAAAGTCCAACTCAGTGAATATCCAGTTAAACCAATCGTGAGGAAATAGAAAGAATGTGACAAAGCTGGAAATCTGCTAGAACAGACCACCCATAAAACCTGAGTAATTGTGCAAGAAGAATATGAGTAAGGGAGGCCACCAAGAGATCTCTCAGAACTTTGAAAGAGTTACAAGCTACAGTGGAAAAGACTGATGGAATGGGAAGACAATCAGTCTCAGCTTTATTTGAAAGTTGCAAAGAGAAGAAACACACAGGACACCTCAGCTAGAATTTGTCAGAAGGTACATGAGAATCCCTCAAGCCAGCTGGAAGATGGTTCTACAGTAAGACGTGATCCAAACTGAACTTTTCGGCAATCAGACTAAACACCTTGTTCGAACACTGCACCTTATTACAAACACACCATCCCTCCCTACCATGAAGCACTTTGGTGGTTGCTGCTTCAGTCTATGTGGTGGGGTGGAGGGGTTGTGGGGAGTGGCTGGGACACGTCTCTGTGGAAGGAATGCAAGGGTAAAATGCAAGCAGCATAACACACAGAAATCCTGGAGGACAACTTTTTTTTCCATGTCTCCAAAATCCATACTAACCCCTACTTTCTCTGCTGTTCTCTTTCCTGTTTTCTGTGGTGGCGATCTGTGCCACCACCACCTAATCAGGGCACCATGCAGTCCCTCGATTGATGGATAAAAGGCCAGAGGTCCACATGACCATCATCATCTAATTCTTCCATGTGAAGCCTGAAAACCATGAGGAATGATTGAGATCATTGATTTTAGGTAGAATGCCCAGTGGGGGTTGGGTGGTCTTGTGGCCTCAGAACTCCTGCCATCTGGAGTTTCTTTTGTTTTTTTCCATCTTCCTTGGCCATTGGACCTTACTTTATTCCTTGTTAATTTGTATTGCCAAATGTTTATATATTTTTTCTTTCTTCATCTTAAGCTGAATTTTAAATCGCATATTCATCAGATCACTAGGACAGAATTTTTTCACTTAAGAAACATAGCAAAAGTTAGACCTCTTATTTCATTGAAAGATGCTGAGAAGTTAATTCACCCTTTTGTTTTCAGTCGACTAGATTACTGTAATGCACTCCTCTCAGGACTACCCAAAAAAGACATAAATCACTTGCAACGAGTGCAGAATGCAGCTGCTAGAATCCTAACTAGGAAAAGAAAATCCGAGCACATTTCTCCAGTTTTGATGTCACTACACTGGTTACCTGTGTCTTTTAGAATTGACTTTAAAATTCTGCTTATGGTTTATAAATCCTTAAATAATCTCACCCCATCTTATATATCGGAATGTCTGACACCTTAAATTCCAAATCATAACCTCAGATCGTCAAATGAGTGTCTCCTTAGAATTCCAAGAACTAAACTTAAAAGAAGTGGTGAGGCGGCCTTCTGCTGTTATGCACCTAAAATCTGGAATAGCCTGCCAATAGGAATTCACCAGGCTGATACAGTGGAGCAGTTTAAAACACTGCTGAAAACACATTACTTTAACATGGCCTTTTTATAACTTCAATTTAACTTAATCCTGATACTCTGTATGTTCAATTTCCTCATAATAATTATTCATGGTGGCTCTAAAATCTGTACTGACCCCAACTCTCTCTTCTGTTTATTTTTCTGGTTTCTTTGTGGTGGCAGCCTGCGCCACCTCCACCTACTCAAAGCATCATGATGCTCCAACATTGATGGACTAAAAGCCAGAAGACCATCATCATCAAGTCTTTCCGTGAGAACCCTAAATACAAAGAGGTCTGTTTCATTTATGTTAGGTAGAATGCCCAGAGGGGACTGGACGGTCTCATGGTCTAGAATCCCTACAGATTTTATTTTTTTCTTCAGCCGTCTGGAGTTTTTTTTTTGTTTGTTTTTTCTGTCCACCCTGGCCATCGGACCTTACTCTTATTCTATGTTAATTAATGTTGACTTATTTTGTTTTCTTACTGTGTCTTTTATTTTTTTATTCTTCATTATGTAAAGCACTTTGAGCTACATTTTTTGTATGAAAATGTGCTATATAAATAAATGTTGTTGTTATCTTGTAAAGCACTTTGAGCTTCATTTGTATGAAAACGTGCTACAGAAATAAATGTTGTTGTTGTAATGCAGTCTGCAAGAAACCTTCACCTTGGTAGAAGATTTGTTTTCCAGCAACATGACAACTCCACACATAATGCCAAAGCTACACGGCAATGTCTTCAAAACACCAATGTTAATGTCCTGGAGTGGCCGATCTCAGTGCAATTAAGAATTTGTGGCTGAACTTTATAAAGGTTGTTCACTCACAATCAACATGCAGCCTGACAGAGCAAGAAGAATGGGGAGAAATGGCGGTGTGCAGATGTGCAGAGCTGAGAGAATGAGAGAACTGAGCACTCTGACTCAAGGCTGTCAAGTAAATATTGATGTGAAGGTAAATACTTACACAATCAATTACTTTGTTTTTACATTTACAATTTATTTAGATCACTTCGAAGAGAGCTCTTTTGACTTTGAAAATTCTTTTTCTGTTGATCAATGTCAAAAAAGACAAATGAAATCCTCTGCAATTCAACACAGTATAACAATAAAGAGTAAAAACTTCCAAAGAGGTAAATACTTTTTATAGGCACTGTAGAGTGACTACTAAGAAATGTTATTTGAAACCCAGACTTCATATATTAATGTCACACTAAGCAGTATAAATTCTGAACAATCCAAATAATTGCCTTTGACATGGCATGACAGTACAGTGATTCATGTTGCCTCCTCCTGTTTTTTGAACCCCAGGCCTAGTTGTTGCCCGTGTGGAGTTGGTCACATTGGATTCTCTTGGTTCCGTCTCACATTTGCAGAAAGGCACGCTGGGTAGGTTAGTTGGGGGCTCTAAACTGGCCCCTGCATGTCTTGTGTATGCTTGGTTGAATGGGTCCTTCATTGTTCAAGATTGTGCCTGATGCTCCCATAGATAGGCTCTGGCCCCCACTATTCTGAACTGGATTGAGCCGGTTTGTGAATGTTATTTTACAATGCTGTTTCCACGCTGCTGAATACAAAAATGTAAATATTTCACTGAGTATCTGTGCAATTTTACATATACTATGATAATAATCTACTATGATAATTTAACAATAATTTGCTGTGCTGTGTGCTTTGAATTTATCAACGTCAATTGACTGTCATGTCCATTGCCAAGCCAGATCTAAAATGCTAAACTATTTTGCTGCAGGGATAAGAAAGAAGAAAGAAAAGCTTTAAACACAAGGGGGCAGAAATGGCTTAAGCTCAACCAACAATACTTGGAGATGGCCAAAAGTTACATTTTTTAATTTTTAAAACTAACCGAAGTACCCAGCTTTGCCCGGGAATAGTTGTAGAATGGGTTAAGGAAAGAAAGCAAAGATTTATGTGTTTTTTAAATGATGATCCTGTTTATTATTGCTAGCTGTACCACCGATCACCCTTACTGCCTCTCTGTTAAAATCTCTGCTGTCATAAGTTGAGAATTTGTTTGCATTGGGCGCAGAATTGCAATAAATCCTTGCTGGGTAGTAACCACGAACCCTGTAATGTCCGACGTATTCTCTTCGTTCAAGGTGAACAGTTCATGAAGCTTAAATTAGGAAGAAAAGATGACAAAATAGGAGTTAAACTACAACCCTTTCATTCTTCTTTGTTGCTGTGCTGCACTCTTGATCGAGCCTCACCCAACACACCCCTGCAAAAGCATACAGGACTTCATTTTACATTATGGTAGATAGAAACAGCACGCGTGTTGGTGGGTAAGTCAAGTTACGCTATTGTCATGTTGCCTGCTAGTCTGGCTTCAGTCTGTTTGGATGTTTCACTTGCTCAGAGCCAGCACTGAGTACCATGGAACAAAATTTTGGGTTCCAAAATAGTCTGTCTCATCTGCATCGTCGTACAAAGTAAAGATGCAAAATTTGGTCCAGATCAGTCACAGGGAGTAGGATTAAATAGGGAGCAGACAGACAGACATTTAATTTTACTTAGTTACTAATGTAACTAACAAAACAGGCAGGCTGACAGACAGACAGACAGAATGGAAGGGCACCTGAGACAGAGAGAGAGAGAGAGAGGAGAAAGGCACTATATAATAACAACAACAACAATATTTATTTATATAGCACATTTTCATACAAAAAAAATGTAGCTCAAAGTGCTTTACATAATGAAGAATAGAAAAATAAAAGACACAGTAAGAAAATAAAGTAAGTCAACATTAATTAACATAGAATAAGAGTAAGGTCCAATGGCCAGGGTGGACAGAAAAAAAAAAATCCAGACAGCTGGAGAAAAAAATAAAATCTGTAGGGATTCCAGACCATGAGACCGCCCAGTCCCCTCTGAGCATTCTACCTAACATAAATGAAACAGTCCTCTTTGGATTTAGGGTTCTCAAGGAAGAACTTAATGATGATGGTCACGTAGACTTCTGGCTTTCAGTCCATCATTGTTGGAGCATCATGATGCTTTGAGTAGGTGGAAGTGGCCTGCGCCACCACCACAAAGAAACCGGAAAAAGAAATAGGAGAGAGAGTAGGGGTCAGTACGGATTTTTGAGCCACCATGAATAGTTATTATGATCTGAACATACAGAATATCAGGATTAAGTTAAATTAAGTTAAATTGAAGTTATAAAAAGGCCATGTTAAAGTAATCTGTTTTCAGCAGTGTTTTAAAGTGCTCTACTGTATCAGCCTGGCGAATTCCTATTGGCAGGCTATTCCAGATTTTAGGTGCATAACAGCAGACGCCCGCCTCACCACTTCTTTTAAGTTTTGTTCTTGGAATTCTAAGGAGACACTCATTTGAGGATCTAAGGTTACGATTTGGAATTTAAGGTGTCAGACATTCCGATATGTAAGATGGGGTGAGATTATTTAAGGATTTATAAACAATAAGTAGAATTTTAAAGTCATTTCTGAACGACACAGGTAACCAGTGTAGTGACATTAAAACTGGAGAAATGTGCTCGGATTTTCTTTTCCTAGTTAGGATTCTAGCAGCTGCATTCTGCACTCGTTGCAAGTGATTCATGTCTTTTTTGGGTAGTCCTGAGAGGAGTGCGTTACAGTAATCTAGTCGACTGAAAACAAAAGGGTGAATTAACTTCTCAGCATCTTTCAATGATATAAGAGGTCTAACTTTTGCTATGTTTCTTAAGTGAAAAAATTCTGTCCTAGTGATCTGATGAATATGCGATTTAAAATTCAGCTTAAGATGAAGAAAGAAAAAAATATATAAACATTTGGCAATACAAATTAACAAGGAATAAAGTAAGGTCCAATGGCCAAGGAAGATGGAAAAAAACAAAAGAAACTCCAGATGGCAGGAGTTCTGAGGCCACAAGACCACCAAACCCCCACTGGGCATTCTACCTAAAATCAATGATCTCAATCAGTCCTCATGGTTTTCAGGCTTCACATGGAAGAATTAGATGATGATGGTCATGTGGACCTCTGGCCTTTTATCCATCAATCGAGGGACTGCATGGTGCCCTGATTAGGTGGTGGTGGCACAGATCGCCACCACAGAAAACAGGAAAGAGAACAGCAGAGAAAGTAGGGGTTAGTATGGATTTTGGAGACATGGAAAAAAAAGTTGTCCTCCAGGATTTCTGTGTGTTATGCTGCTTGCATTTTACCCTTGCATTCCTTCCACAGAGACGTGTCCCAGCCACTCCCCACAACTCCTATATAAGATGGGGCGAGATTATTTAAAGCTTTATAAACCACATGACCAATGACACAGGTAACCAATGAGAGAAGAAAAGATGGCGCCTGTGTCGGCATGCCGTCTACTGCTCTACTGCCTGATAGCTTGGTTGAGTGCACTGTATTCAAACTGTAGTGCCCTTATAGTCTATGATCGTCAGTTTCTCTTGGATATTCGATCAACTCTTTTTAATTTTCACAAGTCGGAGATGGAGTGTGTTTTTAACAAACAACATGAGAATTTCAAAATTGTCATTCCGGACTGTATTCGCCGCTGGCCTTTAAACATTCTTCGGAGGAAGCGCAGGAGGAAACGTGGATGCAGGGGAGGATTCGCGATCAAGTTGAAAGCCCGCCTGCATGCGGGCTGTATTACAAGCCCGTTTTCCGAGCCGCTACAAGGTGGCTCTGTGATTTGGCGTCTCGTGGACCAGGCACACCGGTGGCTTCGACCTGCTCTTCCCCTGTTCTCACCCTCTACCCCCCGGCTTGGACTCCCTCGGATCGGCCACTATCTCCGCAGATCTGGAGTTGACTCAGGTACGCTACGGCCGCTGTGTAGAGTCTCTCTCTTACCCGACGCTGTTCCTTCACCTAAAACGGTTTTAATTAATGCTCGCTCAGCAGTAAACAAGACATTTCTGTTGAATGACTTTTTCTCCTCGCAAAATCTGGATTTTATGTTCATTACTGAGTCATGGATTAAATGTGGTGATCTTGCCCCCTTCGCTGAGTTTGTCCCGGTAGACTGTACATTTTTTAATTCCCCCCGCCAAACCGGACGTGGGGGTGGGCTAGCGACTGTTTTGAAAAACTCTCACTGTGCGCAGTGTTCCTCAATCTCTCCGGATATTTATACCAGCTTTGAAGCTCAACTTATTCACCTCGACTGGAACGGTCCTATCTGCCTAGGGCTGATTTACCGTCCTCCTCACTCAGATAAGGACTTTCTTCAGCAATTCACTGACTTTATTGGTAATATTGTTACTAAATTTGATCGATTTTTATTGATGGGCGATTTTAACGTTCATGTTTGTTGTCAGTCAAACCCTCTCTCAAGGGAATTTCTTAATCTAATCGGGGCTTTTAATCTGACACAGTGGGTTAAAAGTCCCACTCACATTCATGGACATACTCTTGACCCCATTCTCTCTTATGGAGTTGTTATTACTGATGTTATTGTCTCGGACTATATGCTCTCTGATCACAAGCCTGTTTTATTTTCTATGTGTCTTCCTAGCCTTCCTTATGCTTCTTCTAAAGTGACATCTCTGACTAGGGTATACTCACCTCAGTTTAGTGTTTTACAAAGCTTTGCTCTCATCTACTGTTGGATTCTCCATTATCAGACTTGGATGCAGACGAACATCTCAGTCTGTTACAAAATGCCTGGCTTGATGTAATGAATGAAACTGCACCTTTTAAACCTCTTAAGCTCAAACCTAAATCTGAAGTGTGGCATTCTGCAGAGACTCGGCTACTAAGGCAGAATTGTAGAAAGGCTGAGCGTAAGTGGAAAAAAGACAGGTTACACATTTCTCTACAGCTGTTCAAAGATAGTCTATCGTCTGACCGTTAGGTCAGATTATCTCAGGGCACAACGTGAGCTACCACAGTTATGCTGATGACACACAGCTGTACTTATCAATAGCACCTGATGACCCCGATTCTATTGATTCACTAACACAATGTCTGACTAGTATCTCAGAATGGATGAATAGTAATTTTCTCAAGTTAAATAAAGAGAAAACTGAAATTTTAGTGATCAGCAATAATGGATACAATGAGGCTATTAGAAATAAACTGGATACATTAGGATTAAAAGTCAAGACGGAGGTAAAAAGCTTAGGGGTGATTGTTGACTGTAATCTGAATTTTAAATCACATATTAATCAGATCATTAGGACAGTATTTTTTCACTTAAGAAACATAAGTAAAGTTAGACCTCTTTTATCACTGAAAGATGCTGAGAAATTAGTTCACGCGTTTGTTTTCAGTCGACTAGATTACTGTAATGCACTCCTCTCAGGACTACCCAAAAAAGATATAAATCGTTTGCAACGAGTGCAGAATGCAGCTGCTAGAATCCTAACTAGGAAAAGAAAATCAGAACACATCACACCAGTCTTAGCGTCACTACACTGGTTACCTGTGTCATTCAGAATTGACTTTAAAATTCTGCTTATGGTTTATAAAGCCTTAAATAATCTCGCCCCATCTTATATATCGGAATGTCTGACACCTCATATTCCAAATCGTAACCTCAGATCCTCAAATGAGTGTCTCCTTAGAATTCCAAGAACAAAACTTAAAAGAAGTGGTGAGGCGGCCTTCTGCTGTCATGCACCTAAAATCTGGAATAGCCTGCCAATAGGAATTCGCCAGGCTGATACAGTAGAGCACTTTAAAACACTGCTGAAAACACATTACTGTAACATGGCCTTTTTATAACTTCAATTTAACTTAATTTAACTTAATCCTGATACTCTGTATGTTCAATTCATCATAACAACTATTCATGGTGGCTCTAAAATCCGTACTGACCCTACTCTCTTTCTGTTTCTTTTTCCGGTTTCTTTGTGGTGGTGGCCTGCGCCACCTCCACCTACTCAAAGCTTCATGATGCTCCAACAATGATGGACGGATTAAAAGGAAGAAGTCTACGTGACCATCATCATCATCAAGCCCTTCCGTGAGAACCCTAAATCCAAAGAGGACTGTTTCATTTATGTTAGGTAGAATGCCCAGAGGGGACTGGGCGGTATCATGGTCTGGAATCCCTACAGATTTTATTTTTCTCCAGCCGTCTGGAGTTTTTGTTTTTCTGTCCCCCCTGGCCATTGAACCTTACTCTTATTCAATGTTAATGTTGATTTATTTTTTATAATTATGTCTTTCATTTTTCTATTCTTTAATAGGTAAAGCACTTTGAGCTACTGTTTGTATGAAAATGTGCTATATAAATAAATGTTGTTATTGTTGTTATCGGCCTATCAGAGAGCTGCCAAATCAGCTAAGGCAAGCTATTTTTCTAATTTAATTTTGCATAATCAGTCTAGACCTAAGGTCTTGTTTTCGGTTATTAATTCTGTTGTCAGTCCCCCGGTACACACTGGGTCAGTTGCTTCTGTTGCCCTTTGTGAAAGCTTCTTGAGATTTTTTAAAGACAAAGTAAGTAAACCTGGTCTGGGAGCCCATATCTTCTCTACCAAGCAGCCTGCTCCTCTGCCGTTGTCTATGTTTTGGGATACTTTTGAAACAGCTTCTATACAGTCACTCAAAGATACTATTGCTAAACTGAAGCCATCCTCCTCTCCATATGACGCTATCCATCCTAGATTTTTAATACAAATCATTGATTCGATCGGACCGGGCCTAGCGTCCTTTTTTAATAAGTGCCTCTCAACAGGCGTGGTTCCTTCGAATTTGAAAGTGGCTACTGTTACTCCCCTCCTTAAGAAGCCTTCACTCGATTTGTCAGTTTTAAAAAACTATCGCCCTATCTCGGTCCTACCGTTTCTTTCTAAGGTTTTGGAAAAGATTGTGTTTTTCCAACTTCAATCTTTTCTTGCTTTAAACAATTTGTTTGAGCATTTTCAACCTGGTTTCAAGGTGGCCCACAATACCGAATCAGCCCTCTTGAGAGTGTTAAATGACATCTTTTTAGCCACTGATACGGGGGATTCTGTGGTCCTTGTTCTATTAGATTTATCAGCCGCTTTCGACACTATTAATCATTCGATATTACTAAATAGACTAGAGTCCTGGGTGGGTCTTTCTGGCACAGTTTTAAAATGGTTTCAGTCATTTTTATCTGACAGGAATTACGTGGTTAGGCTAGGAGACTTCTCCTCCTCGATGTCCTCTCTCTCCTGTGGTCTTCCTCAAGGCTCTGTGTTGTCTCCCACTTTATTTTCTCTGTATATGCTACCTCTAGGCTCTATTTTTAGAAAACATGGGGTATCATTTCACCTTTATGCTGATGACACACAAATTTATTTACCTTTTAAGAAAAATGATCCCCTGGCTATGAATGCCTTGTTATCTTGTTTAGATGAAGTTAAATCTTGGCTATCCCAAAACTTCTTATCTTTAAATGAAGAGAAGACTGAGGTGATAGTCTTCGGCCCTTCTGAACATATGAAGGCCCCGGAATTTGACCTGGGACCATTATCAGCTTTCAGGTCTTCACAGGTTCGGAATCTGGGTGTCCTGTTAGATGACTCATTAAAACTTGACAAACATGTCTCTGCCGTGATCGGATCGAGCTTTTATCAGCTTTGCACGCTTGCAAAAATTAAATCTTATCTCACTGTCAAGACCCTGGAGATGGCCATACATGCTTTTATTACATCTCGCCTCGACTATTGCAACTCTCTCTATTATGGCATCTCCAAATCCCAAATTGCCCGTCTTCAATTGGTCCAGAACGCAGCTGCTAAATTTCTTTTAAAAAAGAAAAAAATGGATCATGTGACTCCGCTTCTGAAGTCCCTTCATTGGTTGCCTGTTCAATTCAGAATACATTTTAAAATCTTATTATTTGTTTTTAAAACACTGCACCAACAAGCACCCATCTAGTTATCTGAATTGCTTCACCAATATACCCCCCTGAGAAGTTTGAGATCCTGTGATCAGAACCTTCTTTTAATTCCACACTCCAGACTCAAGCGTAGAGGTGACCGTGCTTTCTCGGTAATTAGGCCTCGTATTTGGAATGATCTGCCAATTGAAATCCGAATGGCTCCCAGTCTGACTATTTTTAAATCTATTTTAAAAACACATCTGTTTTCTCTGGCTTACTAGGCTTTATTTTGCCTACCTTAATGTGTGTATGTGTAGATATATGTATGTGTATAGATATATTTATACAAATTATTTTTATGTGTTTCTGCTGTGCTTCTTTTGGCTAAATCGTATATTTCTATTTTATGTTGATGTTTCTAAATGTACAGCACTTTGGTCAGTCGTGTGGCTGTTGTAAATGTGCTATATAAATAAACTAAACCTAAACCTAAACCTAAACCAATGTAGTCACATCAAAACTGGAGAAATGTGTTCGGATTTTCTTTTCCTAGTTAGGATTCTAGCAGCTGCATTCTGCACTCGTTGCAAACGATTTATATCTTTTTTGGGTAGTCCTGAGAGGAGTGCGTTACAGTAATCTAGTCGACTGAAAACAAACGCGTGAATTAATTTCTCAGCATCTTTCAGTGATATAAGCGGTCTAACTTTTGCTGTGTTTCTTAAGTGAAAAAATGCTGTCCTAGTGGTTTGATGAATATGTGATTTAAAATTCAGATTACAGTCAACAGTTACCCCTAAATTTTTTTTTTCTTCCGTCTTGACTTTTAATCCTAATGCATGAAGTTTATTTCTGATAACCTCATTGAATCCACTATTGCTGATCACTAAGATTTCAGTTTTCTCTTTATTTAACTTGAGAAAGTTACTCTTCATCTATTCTTAGATACAAGTCAGACATCGTGTTAGTGAATCAATAGAATCAGGGTCATCAGGTGCTATTAATAAGTATAGCTGTGTGTCATCAGCATGTGTCTTTGAGATGTGATTACCACAACTAACAAAGAATTTTCTCTCTGTCAGGTAGGATTCAAACCAATTTAAGACACTGTCAGAGTGGCCCACCCATTGACTAAGGTGATTTCTAAGAATATTATGATCAATGGTGTCAAATGCAGCACTCAGATCTAAGAGGATAAGAACAGATAAATGGCCTCTGTCTGCATTCACTCGCAAATAGATAGAGAGATAGAGAGAGAGAGATAGGAAAGACACTATAAAATAGACAGAGAGGGAGATAGAGAGATAGGAAAAGCACTATATAGTTGATAGATAGAAACATAGGAAAGGCACTATATAATAGATAGAAAGAGAGAGAGAGATAGGAAAGGCACTATATAATAGATAGAGACATAGGAAAGGCACTATATAATAGTCAGAGAGATAGAGAGAGAGAGAGAGATAGGAAAGGCACTATATTATAGACAGAGAGAGATAGGAAAGGCACTATATAATAGACAGAGAAAGAGAGAGATAGGAAAGGTACTATATAATAGATAGATAGAGACATAGGAAATGCACTATATAATAGACAGAGAGATAGAAATAAAGAGAAAGATAGGAAAGGCACTTTATAATAGATAGAGACATAGGAAAGTTACTATATAATAGTCAGAGAGAGAGAGAGAGATAGGAAAGGCACTATATTATAGACAGATAGAGACATAGGAAAGGCACTATATAATAGACAGAGAGATAGAGAATAAAAGAGAGATAGGAAAGGCACTATATAATAGACAGAGAGAGAGAGAGAGAGAGAGATAGGAAAGGCAATATATAAAAGACAGAGATGGAAACAGAGAGAGATAGGAAAGGCACCATATTATAGACATAAAGGGAGAGTTAGAAAAGGCACTATATAATAGAGAGAGAGAGAGAGGGATAGGAAAGGCACTATATGACAGACAGACAGATATTTAATGCACTTGAAAGAGTGTAAGTGAAAAAGCACTTCAGTTCTCATTTCCATTTCACATGTAGGCCATTAAAGTATTAAGGTAAGTTTAAAGAAGTGGAATTAGACTGATTCCATGATGGCAGACAACAAGGAAAGATGGAATGGTTTGAATCTTCTGAGATAAATTAAGTGGAGATGGAGGAATTACATGATTTAAGTGTTTTAAGTTATGAAAGGAATTAGTTAGGTGGATGTTAGTTGTTACATTAAAATGGGTTCTTTAACAACAACAAGAGGGCACAGACAGAAAACAACTAAAGTAATAAAAATACTGAGGTCTGCAAAGACATGGAACTAGTGACCTAGCAGATAGCCAGTTTGACTTTTCTCCTGCAAAACTTTCCTTACATTCAACCGTACAACTACTTTATAATCCCACTCATTTCAGCGTAGGGGATGAAAATAGACAAGGCTACCAGTAGCAGAAAAAAATGCAAGAACCAGCCCTGTATGGGACACCACTACTGTGACTACTATTGTTGTGCTGTCACTATTCTGTGGGTGACATGCAAGAAAGAACTTCATTGTAGCACTGTATGTATATATGACAACAAAACAGAACTGAAATGTAACTAACCTGCACATCAAGAGTATAAATATTGTAGATATTCCCAAAAGATTCCATTTGGTTTCATCAGTAGACTATAAGATAGATTAAGAGATAGTGTTTTATGTATCCCAAAGGGAAACTTGGCTATTCACAGAAGCTCAAGCTCTGGACTCCAGCAGGTGGAGTGCATCCCATAACAAAGCCTGCCTTTTAAAACAGGACGGCCCATGAAAAAGTGGCCCGCCTTCACTGAGATGACTCCCATCTTGTCTACCGCCAGATAGGTGGCTGCAGTCGTGTTGCCTGCCTTGTTTCGTTGCTGTTTGACCACTGGAAACCACTTTTGTGGTGGCAGTGTACTGAAGCAAGATGGTGCGACTTGCCATACTTCACACATATCTATGGCTACTATTTGGGAGCATTTCATTAACGAAAGGATTATGAGCAAGGGTTTATGGCCAGCACGATCGCCAGACTTATTAACGTGCGACTATTTCTTGTGGGGTCATTTAAAGGGCTGTGCGTATGAGACAAATCCGCGGACTGTAAATGAACTAAAGTTGAACACTGAAAATGCGATACAGAGAATCGATCCCATGACGTTGCAAAGTGTGCATGAACATGCTCAAATGGGCACAAGGAGATCACTTTCAGCATCTTCTGTAAATGTGAGTACCAAATTTGATCATTTTTCTCTTCACCACGTAATGCAGTTGTCTCAGTGGAGGCAGGCCACTTTTTCATGAGCCACCCTATATAAGAGGTGTCCCTTCCGTCTCAGCTTTGATATCACGCCTAAAGACTCACGACTTTATTCTCACATACCTCGACTAGAGCTGCTGATTAGCTGTGCATACTGCATCTCTGTTTGTCACTCATTTGTACAGAAATGTAAGTATCACAATATTTTTAAACCATTACTAACCTCCTCCATTCAGTTTCTCTTCTCAGTAAACGGATCTGGCACTTGGTACCACTGCTCTACTGCCAGGCTGCTTTTCTGCATGTGGAAAAGTCATCTTAGATGAAGGACCATTTTGATCATTATAGAATTTTTAGTTACTATATAATCTTTACCAATTATTACAGTATATACTTAAATGAAGTTGTAACAATGAATAATTACAACAGGACTGAAGGGAATTAAAGGGTTAACTGAACATGGCTTAAATCTTAAGTATGTGAATTTCCCTTGGGATAAATAAAGTGTCTATCTATCTATCTTTTATATGGTGCCTTTCCTGTCTATCAATCATCGTACATAAACTATCAACTTGATTTCCCAAGGTTAAAATGAAGGAAATGACTAATGAGGACAAACCAATGAGGAAGCCCAAACCCCCCTGTTATAAAGCAGTGTTACGATCAATGGGAAAAACCCATAAGACAGCCCTATTAAGAAAGCGAGGTTCAGAATAATGGAAGAATCTACACGTATACGAAATTACTGGTGGCTGTAGTTGATTGGTTAAGATGACAGAATTCTGCATATTAAGAGTCAGATGATGTGATGTATTAGATGAGGTAAGGGTAACAGAAAAGGAGAAAAGCAAATTAATTGTATCGTATTATATTGATTGCTCACTCCACAGACTGAAACATTTGTGCATATCGATGTGCAAATAAAGAATTGTTCGGCATTCTCATGTGGTCTCTGTGAATGACTTCTTTGAAAATGGGGTGAAAAGTAAAATGCCACTTTCTGTTGGCTAACTAAAATGATTACAATGTGCAAGCTTTCGAGGCAACTCAGGCCCCTTCTTCAGGCAAGATAGAAGTTTCCTCGAAAGCTTGCACATTGTAATCCTTTTAGTTAGCCAATAGAAAGTGGCATTTTGCTTGACTTCTCACTACATTCATGATGGCTAAAATGGTACAACACCCTCGTACTACTTGAAAATGGAGGAAAGTTTTTTCCACAACATCATTGGACAGAAAGATTCTCTCATTTGATTGGACGGTCAGCACAGACTCCAATACAGAAAGCCCAGGAGCGGGTCAGTGGCCAGCTGGCCGGGGTCTCCAGAACTGTGACTTTTTTTTTTTTTTTTTGACTTATTCTTTTACAATTGTAATCTCCATAATAAATTTACAGACCATTCTGAAAACATTTTTCACTTTCTCATCATAGTGCAGACTGATGGGCAAACATGACAAATGTATCCATTTAAAATTTAATCTGCAACACCTTAAAATGTATAGAAAGTGAAGGGGTCTGCGTTTTCCTGTGGTGTGGCGGTGTGGCTTACCAAATGCAGTTTCAGTGGCCATGGACGACTGTGCCTCACCTTGTGTTCACTGTTACAGTATTTTGTGTTTTATATTTGTAATTAATTCAGACCACTTTGCAGAGATCTGGTTTCACTTTGACATTACAGTCTTTTCTGTTAAATAAATATAAAAAAATTCAATCCATTGTTATTCAATATTGTATAACACTAAAATGTGAAAACGTCCAAGTCCAAGGGGGTGAAGACTTTTGATAGGCACTGTGTGCTGAGGTCCACCTCATTCTGGGCAGTGCCATTAGTGCCGTGGTGCGGTCTACTTTTCAAAGAGTGTGTCTAGAAGAAGCAGAAATCAGTTCAGATTTCATTTCTCGCTTTGGTTTTCAACAACACTGTTACATAATGCTGTCTTGGACTCTTTAAAAGGTTCATTTTGAAAATGTTGACTCAAGATGACTTTTTGTTATGTCAGGGGGTGCTGAAGAGTGAATTCATAAGGATTAAACTCCATGGGGTCGTCTGTTAGCTGATTACATAATGGGCAATACAAGAGGTCAGGACATCAATATTTTGGAGGCAAAGGAAAGGGCATTGAGCGCATGTGGAGTCTTAGCCAAATATTTAATGAAAACAGAGCTGGGATGCAAAGTCGCATTCCTGTCATTTCTGCGTCGCAGTCCAGTTTAGTGTGTGTTAGTCTTGTAGGAGCTGCCAAAACACATGGCAACAGCAAACTCTGGGGACCTCCTGGTCACCTTCGATAGCAGTTGTGTTATTTCTAAAAGTCGTTCTTTATTCTCTTTCTAAATCAGCCAGGTCGATATTAAGACTTGGGTTATTTCTATTGAATATAAGGTTCATTTCAAGTATTTGTTGTAGAGTGGCCTGAACACCACCCTCTGCAATTGGATCCTGGACTTTTTGACAGAGAGGCCCTAGTCAATTCGGATGGGCTGCAACACTTCCAGCATCATCACACTGAGCACTGGAGCGCCACAGGGCTGCGTGCTTAGTCCACTGCTCTTCACCCTGCTGACTCACGACTGCACAGCCACGCACAACACCAACCACATCATCAAGTTTGTGGATGATATGATGGTGCTGGGACTGATAAGCAGGGATGATGAAACAGCATACAGAGATGGGTGGAACGGCTGTCCTCATGGTGTGAAGACAACCATCTATCTCTCAATGTCGACAAGACAAAAGAGATAATCGTGGACTTCAGAAAATCACATCCTGCCCACATCCCACTAAGCATCAACGGTTTAGATGTGGAGACTGTTATGAGTACCAAGTTCCTCGGTGTGCACATAATGTAACTGAGGAACTTACGTGGATGTATAACACCTCACCACTAATCAAGAAAGCCCAGCAGAAACTACACTTCCTGAGGCGGCTGAAGCAAGCAAGTCTTCCCCCTTCCATCCTCACCATGTTCTACAGAGGCACCATTGAGAGTGTTCTGACCAGCTACCTCACTGTCTGATATGGCAACAGCAACAGATCTGACCGCTAGCGCCTGCAAAAGATAGTGAAGACAGCAGAGAACATTATTAGGGTGCCTCTCCCTTCACTACAGGACATATTTTACAAAGGCAGTGTCTGCAAGGCCTGCCGCATTGTGCAGGACCCCTTACACCCCTCACATGGACTTTTCACACTTCTGCCATCCAAGAGAAGACACTGCAGCATCAGAGCCAGATCTGCCAGGCTGCAGGATAGTTTTTACCCCCACGCTGTCAGACTCTTTAACAACATGCTGTCACCTGGTATCTTCCACACGGCCACCACCTCTAAAAACAGAACTTTTATACATGCAAGCGACTTTCCTGCAAAGACGAGTGTGCATGTAGAAAAGAACAGAAAATCTCATACTGACTTGTAAGTATTTTGATATTCTTGATATCCTTCTGCTGTGAAACATTCTGACCTGTCATTGTTTACACATGTTTTAAACAACTATTATCATACACTGATAATTTCTGTATTATCTATATCTATTATTTATTTATTATATTACATATCTATTGACTATATTTACGTATCTAGATTGCAAATACCATACATTGCATGACTGTTCATATTGCTAACTACACGCCAATATTGCTGCTACTTCTTTGTCTTGTCTTTGCACAATGTCTTGTTTGTATTCTAATTTTAAATTTTAAGTTTAATTTTAATTCTATTTTTAATTTATTATTTGCACTTCATGTTGTTACACTGTGGACCCTGAGCTTCACAATTTCGTCTATCTGTATACTTGTATATGGTTGAGATGACAATAAAGTACTCTTTGACTTTGAGTGCTAGAAGAGGTTAATAAAGAATAAGGACATTTATATAGCTACTGTCTTACAGGTTTTTGGGGGTCACACACATGTACATGGGAGGCAGTGAAAGGGCTCAAATGATGGTAATCCCACGCCGGACCAGGGGGTGGCAGTGTCTCTCTTTCTCCTGCAGACCACCCGAGGGAAATTCCACCTGAGCCTGTCGACTTCACTTCCAATTCCAGGGCCGATGAGGTCACTTCTGCCTCTGGGCCCGTCAACCATACGTCCAGTTCCAGTGACACCACTTCTCGTTCTGGCCACGATGACATCACTTCCTCCAGCAGACTTTAAAAATTCCATTTTGTTAGTCATGAATCAGTTCTGTGTTAGGACTCAGCTCTGTAAAGACCAATTGATGATTTTTCCTCTCTTTTTGCAGACAAATCTTCACATATATGGGGTGGCTACCCCAAAACCTTTTCTATGTTCTTCTCTTTTATTTACAGAGATTAAGATTAAAAACATTTGTGACTGATGTTTTACCACATTTTTGTTTACAACATAAACACATTCCCCACTTTAAAAACAACTGAGACAGATTATAGAATTTAGTTGATGTGGAGGGGATACAATTATCTGCCTATCCATCGATCTATCCATCCATCATGAAGCCCCTTTATTACATTTTAGTTTCATGTGGATGAGTGTCTATCCAAGGCAGGGAACTAACACCCCCCAGAAAGCATGCAGGGGCCTTATCTGAATTGTATTTCTTTTTACTCTCCCAGACACCAACGAAATAAAGCTTCACAGATTCAAGGCCGCTAATATATTGTGATTTGTTACCCAACACAAAGGGAAGAAAAGAGCAGCGTAGCAGAAGGTTACATTAGTTTAGAATCAGTTTAAAGTCCTAACGTCAATATGCAGTCCTGCTGCAGCTCACCGGACACAACATCAACCCAGGAGAGTCTGACGACAAGTCGTCCCGGCCAGTTACTGATAACCTCCTGGTGCCAGCTGCACAGGACCTCCCAGAATCTAAGAGGACAAAATAACAGCTTTTTGATCTGTTTTTTTTTTACACTTTAAAGTATACTTTCACACTCCCAGCAACGCAGATGGCCGGAATTTACCACAGGTGACTTTGTGAACCTCAGGGCCAGCCATTGTTTTTTTATTTCAAAAGGACGTTAAACTAGACACTGTCATTTTGCAGTTGTTGAAACTCCAGAGGCCTGGTCTCACCCAAAGCTGCAGAAGATAACTCCAAAGACTGACATATTTCAACAGTTGGCTGGTTAAGTGAGGAGTGACAACTGAACAAGCCACCTGGATCGAAGCAGCCCACCCCAGAGGCCACACCAGCATCATGAAGATTGGTGGAAAAAAGACTACACCTATTTTAAAGTATCCATTGCCTTTTTAAACATACTAATTAATGCCTGGATCAAGAGGAGTCAGAACATAACACAATAACGATAAAAAAATAAAAATACCATTCAACAACAACAAGGGATACATTTGGAAACCTGTCAGGGGCAGATTTCACACAAATGTTAGAAAGTTTTTCTTCACACAAAGAACGCATTTGGTTTAAAACCGTTAGTCCCAACGATAGCTCTGATTACAAGTTCTAACAGCAGTCATCTTTGGTCATATGGTTTGAAGCCATATGCTTTCAAATTGCCCATAGCAATCCTGTCCTTGAACCAACAGAGGGTAGCTGTTGTGGGAACCAGCCTCAACACGGACAGACACCACAACAGCTTTTATCCAAAACACACACGTTTTTATTATCTTTAACAAGTACAGTGCACTAGTCATTCACAGTCCTTCCTTTTCTTAGTCTTTTCTGGCCGCCGCCACTCCTTTCTTAAGCTTCGTCACGCTCCTTTCCAACTCCGGCTCTCTGACTGGAGTGAGGCAGCCCCTTTTATACAGTACCTGGATGTGCTCCGGGTGCTTCTTGTTGATCTTCCTGCAGCACTGTATTTGCCTCCTGGCCTAGCAGCACTCCCTGTTGTGGTGGAAGTGCTGCAGTCCACGTCTCCTGGAATGTAGGGAATCCATTCCCGGATGGGTTTATCCATTCCTGGGAATTCGGGAATCTCGCATGTCATTCCCAGGAATCCTAGGCTTCCCGGGATGACACAGTGCATGGGCATCTCACATGTGAACGGTTTTAGAGCGACCAACACTTATTTTTAATAAAACTACTGCAGTATGTTGACACCAATAAAAGACTAATCTTATCTACAAGCAGTTCATGCTGTCACATAAGTACATGTATCTAGAACAGGGGTGCCCAATGCGTCGATCGTGATCAACCGGTAGATCGCAAAGGTAGTGCAGGTAGATCGCGTTGCATTCAAAAAAATATCATATATCCTCCCTATGGCATTTGCCACTTGATTGACATACAGGGCAGCCAGTCTGAGATCTCCTTTCTTCTAAGACACTGGTCATCAAACGCACGATCAAACACGCGAGCTACTGCAACACTCCGGCTGTGATCTAGTTTGCCTTCCAATTTATATCGACTAAAGAAGGGATTAAAAAAAAATTGTTTGGGGAGGGTATGTACTTAATGTGGAATCAGAAAAGGATTTTTTTCTCTCACAATATCATAATCAAAGTATGTTTGTCTGATCTGTCAATCTATCATTACTATTCCAAAGAAGGAAAATGTGGAAAGGCACTTTCAAACTGTTCATAAAAACTACGAAACTGACTTCCTTCCGAAAAGCGATGTAAGAAAGAGAAAAGAGAGGGAACTAAAATCGCAGTTAATCGGACAGCCGTCATTTTTCACTCGGCTGAATTCAAAAGCTCCTTGACTGCATTATTCAGCTCTACTTATTTATGCGAGTCAGCCTTTTCCCACATGAAGATTATTAAATCCAAATACTGTAGTGACCATAAATGTAATGAATTGTTATTGTGCCATTAAGGTTATTCAGTTATGTAAGTGTATATATATATATATATATATATATATATATATATATATATATATATATATATATATATATATATATATATATATATATATATATATATATATATATATATATATACACATTTTAATGTAGGTAGATCATTTCGACCTGGTTATTTTAAAAGTATCTCGCAAGCCGAAAAACTGTGGACACCCCTGATCTAGTTAGTTGCGGTAATAAGAGCATAGAAAGCATAACTTGTCCAGCGTGCGGTCGTCCAGGCGAGAGAGTACTTCATGCAGAGTACGCCAGCTGCTGAGAAAGCACGCTTTGCCTCCACTGAAGTAGGCAGCAGAGTCATCAGATACAGATACACTTGTTCTAAACAATGCCCTCGCTTGCCGTTGCTGTGAAACACCGCCATTTCAGCTGTTACTGATGCATCCAGTGTCTTGTCATCATTCTGTGATGGCAAGTTTCTTGGCACAGATAATGCGGATGCAACAGACTGACGCATTGCAATTTCAAGATGCTGTTCAAAGCTGTTGTTTGACAGACATCAATAAAGTCTTCAGTTTTCAACTATAACTGTTATTTCTTGATCGATTTTTACACTTTTACACGCTATATATGTGAACTTTACCCCGGTTTCCCGGGAATTACAGCAGTTTCATTCCCGGGAACACGGGAATGAAAAATGTCCGGGAATCCCGGGCTCCCAGTAAAAGTTATAACATCGTGATTTTTTTTTTTTTTTATTAGCAGTCGCTTTTTCAATAAATTAGGGCTACACCTGCTTTTCAAATCCAACAATAAATACCAAAATAAAGTAAGATATAATCAAATATAGCTGCTTACTAACAAAAAAATGTATCACAAATATCATAAATCCTCCATACTCCAGAAACTAATAAAAATACTAATGAAGCACACACCCTGAATCTGCTTACAAAGAAGCACACGTGAGAGAGAAAAAAAAGACCTGAAAGTCCATATTTTCACCAACAAGAATTTTCTATCCAACACTCTGTGATCAAGCGCATAGTGGTCCTCAACATGCTGCATGTTTAAAATCAAGAACAGTATGCTCAGTCTTAGGGGGGTGTGGTAGCATAGCTGTGCATCCCCTGAGGTGTTTAAAGGGGAAATTGGCAAATTCTCTAAATATTTGGTGCGGATCCCTACAATCTACATAATTTTCAAATTTACCATTCCTTTCCAAAACACTTGAGAAAAATTGTTGCTATGGAGGTTCTCTCTTACCTTACTGACAATCATTTGTTTGAACAATTTAATTCTGTCTCCTTCATTTCACAAAAGAGAGACAGCCCTGATCAAATTAACTAATGAGCTAGGGTCTCTTGTACAAACAGTGCGTACGCACAAAAATGTTGCATACACCCATTTCCTCACACACTTTGAGACATAGAAAAACTAAACTTGGCGTAAAGCCACACACACTTTCATGGCAGCCTTACACTGTGTATACGTTTCTGTTCAGTTTTTCAAACTAGCAGTACCCAGTGTCAAAGCAGTGCTACTGCTTCTGTGCCGTTCAAATACACTGAAACTAATTGTATATCGTTTACAAATTGAATTCACTTCATTATAATCATTCTGTAACAATATAATGGCGAATGGAATGGCCAAACTATTCTAACTACCATAGCTGCTTTAGCTTTGTTAGAAGACATCACAAATAGAAGAATGAGAAGAGAGCACATATTTACAAATGATTTCGATTTCCAAGAGCTATCCTTTTGGAGTTGTTGGCTGAACTGGCACCGGCTTTATAAAGGCAGACCTTGAGGTATCGTGCTCTACCTGCTCCTTTCCATGTTCTGTCCACTCTCAGGTTTTTAACCACAGGAGCTTTTCAACATGAACTTGCTGACTGATCAGGCATTTCACAAACATCACGAGTCACACCATGCCGGATGGATGAACAGATAGATAGATACTTTATTAATCCCAAGGGGAAATAGGGTATAGGATGGTATTATCCGCTTTTCATCCAGATAGATAAGATTTCCCTACACCATGATTGAACTGCAAAACATCAAAGCACAATTTGCAGCAACGTTCAGTTTCCCCAAATGTCATCGGAGTGGTCAACATGTAAGCTATTGCAACGGCGCTGGACAAGTTATATCAGCCAGGAATGAATCACCAGAAAAATCAGCTGGCATTACATCATATATAGCTGGAGAACTGACAAAAACAGATGCTCTGTACTGTTGCAGGTGCTTTTTCCAAGTAGTGCAGCTAAAGGCAAGCAGTTCTTCTAAGGATAGCGATGTAAAGAGAAGAGAATCGATCTGTTGCGTCACTCAACGCCAATGCTACTATAAAAGCGCCTTCAGAGAATGAATTTGCTTATGTAAATAGAATGCATTTCCACTCTATTCATGTGCTGCTCTAAAGTCCACAAAATGTGTGTCGTATTATACAGGCAAGTAGCGTCCTGCTTGCCCACACCTGAAGAGATGCACTATGATGAACCTGACCCTGACCCATCAGCCAAATCGGACAGCGTTACAACTTCATTTGAATGTAATTAGCAGAATGTAAAAACAGGTGGTCATTTATTTTTTAACCAATTCATTTAAATTGTTGTCAATATCACACAGTACATCCCTTATATTCCTTTGTTCATTGGCCACATCTCTTACAGCCTCCACTTTTGCATTTTGTGACTCAGAACAGCATCCAACAACACACAGCCAAATGGTATCCCAGCGGTATACGAGGCAGAAGTGTGCGTGCGGTCAGTGCCCGAAGACTGGATCAGCATGGGAGTCAGCTTTTGTAATATTGTCTGAAACAGAGTAAACAGATGTCGACTTTGACAATCTGACCACTTTTTTTTTATTTCAGGCACTGTGCGACTTTCTGAACTTGAACTTTCGAGTGTTTCAGCCACGCTTTTCTTGCTTATACCACTGCATAATGCCAACATATACTGTAGTAGGTTTTTCCTTGCCTCCACTTTGCATTTGCTGAAATTCATCTTTTTTCATTGTCTTTTAAGCAAATACTTAAGAATGGAATGGGCAATTTATATTGATTTGCATATTAAAATATGCAAAATTCTGTGAGGAGTCGGGGTGGGACGGCAGGCGCGTGCACGTACATTAGATTTTACACTGACCGGGATTTATGGAGCAGACGTGCGTGGAAGTTGGCTTACGCATGGTTTTGTGCATGCGCCATGTTTTCGTCTTGATCCAAGCTCTGGCTTCAATACAATCTCTCGTGATATTCTCCTTGAGAGATTAAAATTGATTGGTATTAGTAGAACTCCATATGTCTGGTTTAAATCTTATTGCTTGGATCATAGACCGTTTGTACAATTAATCAATTTCAGATCACAAGTTTGCCTAGTTGTTAATGATGTTCCCCAGGACTCTGCCTGCCGCTTGGTCATATCTTTAGGAATTTTGATATTAATTCTCTCTGTTATGCTGATGACTCTCAGCACTGTCTGTCTACTAAGCCCAGTTTCACTGTTCCACCTTCTGCCCTTTTTGACTGCCTGCAGGAAGTTAATTCATGGTTGTCTGATCAGTTTCTCAAATGAAATAGTGATAAATCAGAGGTTCTCCTGGTAGGAACTAAACCTGTTTTGGCCAAATATTTCTTTGACTATTGATAATTCTCTAATTTCTTTTTCCTCCCAGGTTAACATCTTAAAATTAAGGCACATAATAATATAACCTGGTCTGCATATTTCCATCTACGTAATATCAGCCATTAATGCCCATCTCCTTTTGTTACCAGCACTGCTATACTTGTTTATGCTCTAGAGACATCTCATATTGATTTTTGTAATGCTATCCTTTCTGGTCTTCCTCACAAACTCCTTCACAAACTTCAATTGGTTCAGAAAGCTGCAGCTCATATTATTACCAGGACCCCTTCCATAGAACACATGACTCCTGTCCTTCAGCAGCTTCACTGGCTTCCTATTAAATATCACATTGATTTTAAGATTCTGCTTATTACTTACAAGACCCTCCATAATCTGGCACCTCCTTATCTATTTGATTTTCTTCATATCTGTGTTCCTTCCTGTATACTTAGATCTTCCTCCCCTATCAATCTTATTATACCTCCTGCTCACTTGATTACCACCGAGTTAAGAGCTTTCAGTCGTGAGGCTCCTCGCCTCTGGAACTCTCTCCTACCAGATATGCATAATATTGACTCTCTTCCTATCTTCAGATCTTAACTTAAAACACGTCTTTTTAAGATGGATTACTCTGTTTGATATAAATTTGATTTCATAGATTTAAATTTAATTTTAATAGTGTATTTGTTCTGGTTTTATTGTACCGTAATATTTAATAAATTTTATATTGTGACTGTTGTTATCAGTGTGTTCTGGAAGGTATCTTTGTGTGCCTTGAAAGGTGCCTACAATAATAATAATAATAATAATTCACATTCACATGCAGATGCAGATGCAACTGGGATGGTAAGTTTTCTCACTGACACCCCGCAGGGTGTAATCAAGGAAGCATCACCCACAATAGCTTAAAAAGAGCCTGAGGATTTCAGATCGGGATGAAGGTTCGAGAAACAGAGAGAGAGACAGAGAGTGACAGATTCAAGTGTAACAGCCAGCACTTTAGAGGCCCCACAATTAAACGAGAGGAACACAGCTCCAGGGGTGGGCTGCTCCCACTGAATATTCTTGAGGTGTGCTCCAGGGGTGTGAGGTAGCAGGAATGACAGCAAGTCTGTGTCTTCTCCCGGCTACAATACAAGCTTAAAACTTTGCACACTAGTTAATGGGCACAATGACATTTTCACAACATCTGAAGCAAATTGGAGATAATTAGATGGGAACATTTTCTAAAATCAGTTGATTTGACATGGATTAAATCGTCATCATTGAAATTCTTCATGCTGTTAAGTGTTTGAAAAGTCCAGTTTCTTTTTATCATTACAAAAAAATGTCCACCCATAATTTCATTAAATTGGGTGGCATTGCTGCCTCAAGGATACAATGGCCTTGTTTTAAACTTTGAGCCCTTTTACAACTTTCTGTGCATAGTTTGCACATTCATGCTGTATCCGTGAAAAAATTCTTTTGGATACTCTTTGGTTTTCCTTCCATATCCCCAAAAGTGCTCTTGTCAGTGTTTTGTCGTGTAGGGTCTTATGGTGACCCTTTTTCCTGTTTTATACTTTATTCTGTAGACATTAATAAAATGTCTAAAATTCTATACACTTCCAACTCTGTAATTGGGTACTTTAGCACTTCTGTATCTGTAACTTCAGGCATTTGGACAGAGTAAAGAAACAGGCAGGAGTTAAGTGACATATTTAATTATGTATTATTGATTAAAATGCCCAAAATATTAAGTAAACAGAATGCGAGTATTGGCACACCATACCCTTACAGACTAAGTAGCAGCACATCTTGCCTCCATAGTCGACTCTTGGATTATCTTCAGTCCAGCTTGCTTTGCTACCATATGACCTTTGAATGGAGTATAGAAACAGGCGACATACCTGTCTCAGTATGGCTGCCAAGACATAGAGTTGTCTCCATCATGGTCTTCTCTTCATGGCCAGATGGTTAGAGAAAGAGAAAGGGGTAAAGGCAAAGTGACCAACTTTATACCATTCTTACCACAAAAGAGAAACCAATGGGGTGTCGTAGTACAGAATGGCTTCCGATTCAAAACCAATCCTAAACAGCCATACTTTAGACCAATAGAATTAACTCTCCAGTCCCTTCATGACCAGTTACCAATGACAATGCTAAGGTTCAACTCATCCGCCAATTGCTTTGTTTAGGCAGTCTAAGGCCTTGCTGCTGTAGATGGCTTACAGGCTCATGTACGTCCAGACACCATCATCCTTGCCAAGCTGGTCTGAAGCTCCATTCCCCACACCATAAATTCGTCATCCTGAGTCAATCCTAAATACTGAAGGGTTTGGTTAGCAATGCACTGCTGTTCTCATCAAAGAAGCAAAACGTTCCTCTTGGAACACTATCTAATATTACATTTGCTTTGTCTAGTTTACAAATAAACACATAGAAAATATTTCTTAGTTTATACTCTAGAATGGGGTACCCACACTTTTTTGGCTTGCGAGCTACTTTTAAAATGACCAGGCTGAAATGATCTACCTACATTAAAAATTAGATATAAAAATATATATATACATACTGAGTATACTTTATAGATAAAATGTATGTTGACGTACCTTTCATGA
This sequence comes from Polypterus senegalus, assembly GCF_016835505.1. Classification (NCBI taxonomy): domain Eukaryota; kingdom Metazoa; phylum Chordata; class Cladistia; order Polypteriformes; family Polypteridae; genus Polypterus; species Polypterus senegalus. The sequence continues at coordinate 24,067,153 of NC_053164.1, forward strand.
CTGAATAACCTTTATAGCACAATAACAATTCAATACATTTATGGTCACTACAGTATTTGGATTTAATAATCGTTATTTAGAAAAAGGCTGACTCGCATAAATAAGTAGAGCCGAGTTCGAAAGTGCCTTTCCACATTTTCCTTCTTTGGAATAGCAATGACAGAGTGATAGATCAGATAAACGCACTTCGATTGTGACAATGTGAGAAAAAAAAATCCTCTTCCAGTTCCACATCCAGCCCATAACCAATTTTTTTTTTTTAAATCCCTTCTTTAGTCGATATAAATTGGAAAGCTAACTAGATCACAGCTGGAGTTTTGCAGTAGCTCGCGCGTTTCATCGTGCGTGCGGGATGACCAGTGTGTTAGGAGAAAAAAGATCTCAGACTGGCCGCCCTGTATGTCAATCAAGTGGCAAATGCCGTAGGGAGGATATATGATAGACTAACGTTTATCATTTTTTTTTTTTTAATGCAACGCGATCTACCTGCACTACCTTTGTGATCTACTGGTCGATCGCGATCAATGCATTGGGCATCCCTGTTCTAGAATTACTCTACCACAGACAGGTGGATGGGCATCTGTAAACTGCCTCCATGTAAGTGTGGGTGTGTGCAGGGATGGGCTAAATTTTGGACTGGCGACCCATCCGTGGCTGGTTCCAGTATTGCACCTAATACTGCTGGGGTATGCCAGAGGACCCCACATCCTATAATAGAATAAGGAGCGTTGGAGAATGTTCAGTCGTGTTAATGACATTCAATGACATTTTGAGCTGTAATGTAGGGTCCTTCAAAAACTGTGAGGGAGACCATAGTAACAATAAACAATGAAAACGGGTGTGCAAAAAAATGCAGCCCACATTCAACTCGTCCAGCCCAATCTCAATAAGCTTTATTTTTACCAAGATGTAAGATGTGGAAAGGCACATTTGACAATAGATTTTCATAAAATGGGATGGCAGGGGGTGCTGCATGATTAATAACTGTGGTTGCTGCCAAGAAGTCAGTGCTATTGATTCAGCCCATTGAGGACATTGAAAGATGGTGTGAAATGAGAGAGGGCTGAAGAAGAATGGAAGGGTTATGGGTACGTTGTCCTTGTGCCCATGGTGCTTTTGGCAAAGCCTTTTCAGTTTGAGTGAAACAAAACCAATAAGTTACACATTATTGAAAGACAATAGTGGAAAGGCAAGTTTGCCGAATCAAATTTCCTCTACAGAAGCATCTATGCTCCTCCAAAACAAGCAGGAACTCTGAGAGATTTGTGGCACATTCGTAAACTCTCAGGTTTTTAATGGCATTTTGCTGGTGGGGATGTGGGGTTCCTTGTATAGCCATTGCTTGACAGAAAACCACTTCATTTTGTGACTGGTATTTTACAGAAATTGCTTCTTTGGTTTTTAAATGAAATCATATTATTGTGGACAGGATATCATCATACTAACAACAACATTTATTTATATAGCTCATTTTTATACAAACAATGTAGCCCAAAGTGCTTTACAAGATGAAATAAAAAGGAAGTTAATATATAAAACATACATAAACAAGATTAGACAATGGTATTATACTGTATATAACACAGGAAAGGTAAAGTTGGATGGCCAGAAAGGACAGAAAAAAAAACTCCAGTTAGGCTGAAGAACAAAACAAAATCTGTAGGGGTTCCAAGGCCAAGAGACCGCCCAGATCCTACTGGGTATTCTACCTAACAGACATGTTCTAAATCAGTCCTCGGGCTTCAAGTGGAAGATTTGATAATGATGGTCATGAGGACTTCAGGGACACCCACCTTTCAATCTATAAACGCAGAGGGCATCATGACACCTTGATCAGGTGCTGGTGGCGCAGATCGCCACCAGAGAAGAACCGGAAAAGAAAATGCAAAGAATATGCAAAGTCTATGACACTTCTTAACTGTCTGTTATTTGCTGAACAAGTGAACAGACCCAGTTCAGATGAGTAATGTGTCTAATCCCTATGCTTTTTAACCTCCTTAGCATTACATGTTTTTCTCAAAAAGTGTAAAAAGCGTTGCATTTTTTAATTTGAAAAATTACATTTTTATTATATCTCATCTTTTGACTGTAAAACATGCTAAACACTAAAAGTACAAGAAAATATAATATTAATAATCTTTATATATAATATGCTACCGTGGCTGTTCATTTGTCTGTCCAGGATTTTAAATCGCCTGTAGCTCTCAAACTGTTTGAACTATTGACCAGAAATTTGGTACACATATATTACGTGATGTCTACTATCCGCTTTCGGGGTGATGATTGACCTCCAAGGTTATTCCTCTTTTTATTTTTATTTTATTTTGGAATCAATTCTCAGGAGCGGCCAGCAGGGCGGCCGTGTGGCACATGCGTGCGGGCGTCTTTTTCATCCCTAACCCCTTCGCCGTCACTTCTCCTACCTCTTGATATCTTATATCATTCTTGAGGCAGATTGAAGACTTATGTGCCAGCTTCAGTGAAGAATTAAAGAAAACGTACTAAGTAATTGCAACACAAACACCGACTTATTCAGTTTTAGCGTGAAAAGATGCAGACAGAAGAAGAGAAGAAGTGGGCCATTAGGGTGGAGAAAAGACGAGCTGCTTAGGAAGCAGCAGGCGCATCAACCTCTGAGCAAACGAATGCTAAACGTACAGAGAAGGAGTAGGAAAACTAGGAATGCTCAAGTCACGTGTATTCACTGCACAATATATAATATAATTATATATCATATAATATATATAATATAATTATAATATATATAATATTAATATATAATATTATATAATATATATAATATTATAGTTATAATAATATGAACAGCACACTGCCCAAGTGCGAGCGACACGAGTGTCGTTTTCAGATCCACCTGAATTACTTTCTGTTTCACTGTCCGTTTCAATTTCACTGCCTGAAGACAGAGTCACTTCGTCATCACTGCTGATGAGAGTGTCCTCAACACCATCGTTCGTATCACTGTGAAGAGTGTGCAACACCTAAGCTGCTGAAAAATGTTTCTTAAGAAACGTCATTATGAGGCTAGGAAAAGACGTGTCTACAACGTTGACCTCGTAATGCTCGGACCTGACGCTTCCATATGACAAGCTTATACCATTGCCTTGAGAATGCTTGGAACTAACGCTGTTACCACTTATACAGCCCAAGTAATCCTCAGGTTTATACGAGACGTGTCTATACCATCACCCAAGTGGCACTCAGGACTAACACTTTTAACACTGTTGTCACTGAATTGAGGTTTGAGTGAATTGACCCTATGTTTTAACCTCTGATTTTAATAGATTATTTATTGTCTTATTTATTGATTTTAAACTTTATTGAAACACTTTTTATCATTGATTATTGTTTATTTTAAAGAAGCACTTTGGAACACTGTTTATTATAAATAAAAAGCACGGAGCACTTTGTCAAACCTGCCTCTTGTGGTGTTGTGTCCTCATTGCCTGGCTCATCCTCAGGCATGATTATCGACAGTCACGGGTTCAAAGAGGTGATGACAGCTGCAGCCAACCTGGGCCAGCACACATGCATCCTTACCCCATCGATTCTCACTCTTACAAACCTGTCCAATCAAACCTAAATAAAAAGCTTTTAAAGGAAAAATAGGAGTCCTGATTGGTTGATATGGGCGAGGCAGTTATTAAATTCTTGTTTACTAATAGTTTTGTACCAATGAGTCAGTTCAGATTCAAAAGTACTAGCGATAGCAGAATGTAATTCCATGTGTTACATGCATGCTTTTTTAACAGCACTTTATGATGGAATTAAAAACAGGGGCTTGTGGTGGCTCAACAACTTTCATACACTGCAATTCAAGTGACATAAAAATGGCATTGACTGATGTGTGTTAGTGGTGGAGAGTCTGTGACTACATGTTGTGTAATCTTAGGCCGGTGATATACTTAACACTACGTGACACATGAGTCTGAGGATGCTGCTGCTGCGCAAGCAGTTTACGGACTATACTTGTTTGCATACCTTATATAACACTGGAGGATTCCACAAGGGTGGCAGTGCGAGAAATCATCACAGTGAGAAAACAACGTCTGGTTTCACTGTGTTGTGAGTTGAAGTAAGAAAAATGTAAAAAATAAAAATACTTTGCATCTGATGCTGTTGCAAAGGTACCTTTAAGTGTATCGAGTTATTATGATGGGGAATATGCAACGCTTGTGTTGCTTATGCAAGAAGTAAAAATATATAAACACCATGAAGACACTCACATGTCAGCTTTTAAGTTTGATGATTTGCTTCACCACATCGAACCATTCATCAAACATTGAAGCACGCCGATTGATTCTGTTGGAGCTGCAAGCTTGCCGTCACATGTCGATAGTAAACAACGCTGCTGACGTCACATACCAAAACTTGAACACACACACACCACCCATATTTTTGCTGGTATTGCAACTCATACACACGGCACGTTAATTTCTGATGAAGTACTCAGAAGAAATGCTAAAAAAGAACATTGGGAGTGGGTGACAGCAATGATGTGTGCACGTAAACGTTTTTAGCATGATGTATAAACCGGCCCTTAAACACCCAACATCAACAGAGTAATTTCCCAAAAATTAGGAATGAAAAAATATCTATTAATACAAAATGACCAATACTAGTATAAAATCAAATCAGCAACGATGATGACACATCCTACAGAGAAAAAGTTGAACATCTGGTGAGTTGGCGTGGTGAAAATAATCTCTCTCCAAATTTCCATAAGACAAAAGAGATGCTGGTCGATTTCAGGAGAACGTCGGCTGACTATTTACCACTGCTCATCAATGGCTGTGTTGTGCAGAAAAAGTCAGTAGCAACAAGTTTCTTGGTGTACATATCTCTGATGACCTCTCCTGGACAATCAACACCAACTCTGTTGTCAAGAAGGCACAACAACACCTTTATTTTCTGCAGAGATTGAAGCGAATTGGCTTCCCACAACCCATTCTTACCACCTTTTACAGAGGAACTGTGGAGCGTGTTCTGACAAACTGCATCACTGTGTGGTTTGTGAACAGCAAAGCCCATGAGCGCAAGACTCTCAGCGTGTAGGGGGTCATAGGGGTCTCCCTCTCCTCAATCTAGGACATCTTTCAGACACGTTGTATGTGTAGAACCTCCTTCATTGTGGAAGATGTTTCTCACCCGTCACACGCATTGTTTGACCTCCCACCATCAAGCACAAGATTCTGCAGTATTAAAACCAGCACAGCCAGGTTCCTTAACAGTTTCTTTTGCTGGGCTGTCAGACTTCTAAACTGTTACATATCACCTAGCACCAGCTCCCCATAACATTTACACTCTGTATTTTACTATAGACATTGAGCATTGTTTGAACTTTATAGCAGATCCATCTTAACAGCATCATAGAACCCCAGGCAAAGCAGTGCACTTTAGCCCCTGTTTTGACAGCAAAACAGTAACATACTGTACATAGGTATCAGAAATATCATGGGCCCCAATGCCTCTGGGATCCTCAGCCAATGCCTGTAAATTAAAATGGCCCTGCATTTTTTTTTTTTTTTGTTACATTGTATTGTCATACTGGTTTTGGAAATGTTATGGTGTGTGTTAAATGGATGTTGTTTTGTCTCTGCACTGGGGACTGTAAGGAACAAAATTTCATTCAGCTATATACAACACTACGCACAGTTGAGATGAGTTGAGTTGATCAGTATCAATATTACCCTATGAAAGGAGAAAAGAAACTGAAATAATTTCCCCTTGTAGCTATTAATATTAGTTAAAACACAATAAGTTATTAAAATTACATACATAAGTAAGAACTTGGAAAGGAACTGATTAATTGTGTAATAGGAATACAAATGGCACATTATGGGCGAGACGTTTGGAGGCTTGCCACCATTGTTCCTGTATATTTGGGACTGAGAGAGCAGGGGCTCTGCACCAGTGATCAGGGGCTTAAGCCACTGAAGCCCCCCACCTGCCGACACCACTGTCCATTTCTAAGCCTGTCCTGTGTTTATCTCAGTCAGGGCAGCTGTGCCTTTCCTGTGTTATTAATTAGTTCAAACACCGTTTAGCTGCAGGTTGATAACATCAGTTCTTTACTATAATAATCTGAGATAATATTGTTCAGTCAATCCAGCCTTAATATATGCCATAAATGCTTTTCCCTTTCTTCTTGTTATACTCCCATTTATTTCCAGAGAAGTGACCTTTATTGTGCCATATCAGTTAACTAAATTGGGAGGAGATGTGTTGCTGTTTGTGCCCGCACTCTGCCAGCCGCCACTCACTTGCATTGGGCATCTGAGCAGCTCTCAGAGAAATAAAAGAGGAAAATAAACAAAATATATAAAGTTCAGGCAACTGTTGTCAAGGTGAAACTGAAACAGTAAACCCATTTCTAATTGAGGTTGCGCTGAACGTTTTTTCCATTTTAAGATGGATGGGTTTGCAAATTCACCAGTGTTTTTAAATGGGAAAATTTAAAATTCAAAAACTTCATACAGGGTGATCTGTTGAAGGTATATGAACAAAAATTCCTTTAAAGAATAAGTGTGGCACATCTCAACAAAACTGGTCCACTGTGAGTTGTTTCATACAGACATGGGCTTTCGCAATAGGTGCTCCAAGCATTATATGCAAACATACCTTAATAACAAGTACTTAGGCCCATTCACAAAGGCTCAGCCTAAAGACCAGTCTGGGTCAGAAATGGACAAGACAACATACAAAATTTAAAAGGTTAGTTAAAATTACAAATCAAAGAGAGTTGTGACAGCTGGTCTGCAAACTCCAAGGCAAAGTTCTGCATCCTGTGGGCTACAGTTGAGGCAACCTCCTTACTTCAGACGTTTCATGGCCGATCTCCCTGCTCTGTTATGTCAAGAAATGTTTAATTACTTACACTCACTGAGCAAAATCTCAGGAGAACTATACTAGCACTTGGCAGGGCCTCCCTTTGCTCTTAAAACAGCCTCAATTCTTTGTGGTGTTGATTGCAAAAGATTTTCAGATTCTGGTCCATGTTGACAAGATTATATCTCACAATTTCTGCAGATGTGTCAGCTGCAAATTCAAGTTGTGAATTTCCCGTTCTTCCCCATGACACTGAACTCATGAAACCAATTTTTCACATGGAGCATCATCATGCTGGAAGTAGCCAAGAGAAGAGGCATAAACTGTGGCCATGAAGGGATACACATGGTCAGTAACAATACTCAAATAGGCTCAAATATAAAACATTCACCACACCATCATGCCACCACTAGAAGACCTGGACTGTTGACAACGAACAGGCTGAATACATTGATTCATGCCATTGGTGCCAAATTCTGACCCTACTATCTGTGTGCCTCAGCAGAAATTGGGATTTATCAGACCAGGCTACTTTGTCCAGTCATCAACTGTCCAGTTTTGGTGCAGCTGTACCCATTGTACCTTCGGCTATCTATTCTTGACTGACAGGAGTGTGGAACATGAAGTGGACTTCTGTTGTTGCATTCCATCCACCACAAGGTCTGACGTGTTACTCATTCTGAGATGCTTTTGTACTCACCACAGTTGGTTATCCGAGATGCTGTAGCCTTTCTGTTATCTGGAACCTGTCTGGCCATTCTCCTCTGACCTTCCCCGTCAACAACATGTTTCCATCCACAGAACTGCCATATCACTATTTGCGATTTGTTTTTCTCACCACTCTGAGTAAACCATACAGACTGTTATGTGTGAAAAGTCTCTACAGATCAGCAGTTACAGAAATGCACCAACGATTGAAATCACAGAGATCATATTTTTTCCCCATTCTGGGATTTGAATTGGAAGAAGTTATCTGGAGTGTTGTGTGATCAAAGCACTAAGGCGAAGTTTAAAAGGTAAGGCTTTTAAGACCAGCAATGATGTATGTAACTGATAGACAGTGAAGGAAGTGCAGGAGACGAAGATGAATGTGGCACAAATGAGAATGTTAAGATGGATAAGATATAAGACAATCAGAGGTGCAAGAAAAGTGGAAGAGATATCTAAGAAAGTACAGGAAAGTAGACTGAAGTGGTATGAACGTGTGATGAGGAGAGAAAATGAAGATGTGGGCAAAAGAGTGATGGGAGTGGAAGAATGGGAGAAGATAAAGTGAGGGAGTCCAAAGCGGAGGTGAATGGATAAAGTAAAAGAAGAACTAAAGGAAAAGGTCTGACTGGGGAGGAGGTGCCGGACTGAACTGTATGAATAAGGTTGATCAAGCACATCGACCCCACATAGAAGTGGGAAATGATGAAGAGGAAGGACTATGAATGGGAAAAAAAGAAAGTACTGACAATGACTGATGTGTCATCACAAAGCAGTGAGCACAATGTCCTTTTAAGGCTAAGAAACAAGAAGTGCCACATTTGCCCAGGATTACATCTTAAAAAGATTGGAGCACTGAATAAGACAAAGCCCTACTTTGAAGACATAAAAGATGGGCACAATTTCTGTAAAAGTACTACAGGATAGTAAAACCTATTTTCTTTTTTAATTATAATTTATCTACAGTATGTTATACAATATAAATATTAGACACAAAAGAAGTTAGTTCATTGTATTTTACGTATCCATTAAGCATTAATCCAAGCTTCATTTACTAATTTATTGTATTTTGCTGGGCCCAGACACACAAACCAAACAAAAGCTGGTCTTACCAACGGGTTTTTGCAGCTGGGTTCTCCCTTTCATTTATTGTATTTCGCCGAGTGCTTAAATAAACAGAATAAAATCTTTTCACCATTAACTTTGGCCGAGGTTCCTAAATTTATTAAGGTTATTCAGAGAGTTCTGGCAGGACTGATGCTAAAAGCACTACTACTGTCAGAATGGAGAACATTAGATATAAGTAAAGGAAACATTTACAGTGCCTACCATGCATGCAATCATGGCTAATCAGGAGTTGTTCCAATACATTGATCTCTACCACCAAAGGTCCCACCATGTGCTGCCTCTTGCCAATACAGAAAAAAAAAAAGATAATGAGATACATTCAGACTAATAATGCTTTCAGAAAAAATGCAGGTAAACACTTCCAAACATGGCTCACTCTCTTGACTTAACGCGGACTGCTTCATCTGGAAGTATAGCAAGAAGGCCACAAATGTCTGTCAAACATTTCATGGTGGGCCGCTTCCTCACTTGTCACACTACAATGCCAATGTATGTCCGTTTCACACAGCACTGTTATTATCAAACAAAGAAAACAACACATACAGGTGGCATTAACCAGCTTAAAAAGGGAGACAGACACCATCAGTGGTGGGGTTTACGTGAACAAACATCTCAGTTTACCCCTCACAAGAATATCCACCATAACAAAAAGACAAGTGCGTGTGTGTGTCTCAATGTCTCTGTCCTGTTACTATGTCTCTGTTATATGCTTTTTTATGATGTAGGATTTGTAAAAGCAATGCTAATGGTTGTGATGCACCATCTGTTGAAATTAAAGATGCAGTGCATATTATTATTACATTCATTACAACAGTGTTTCTTAACATTTATTGTCTCATGACCCAGTTTGACCTTTACAGCTTCACTGGTTACCCACAGACAGAAAGTTGAAGAGAGTGTCCTCTGCATAAAGCGGCCACTCGTGACCCACCATTGGAAATCCACAACACAAAAGTGGGTCACATCCCGCATTAAAAAATTCATTCCATGAGATGGTTCCCTGCACACATTAACAGTGAATACATCCTTCATTCCCCTTCTCTCAGTTTACCTCTCTGTCAAGATGCTCATGTAACCTGTGTGTGTGTGCTAGACCATCAATTCTGTTGTCTGTTGGGCTTTCTCTGAATTTAATGTCTTAATCTTCTTTATTTATTTATTTGGTTTGTACAATGCTATACGCTGTATACCCTGCCGTTCTTTCTTATATTCTGTAAGTGCCTTGAGCATGGGAAACACGCTATATAAATAAAATGTAATATCATCATTATTATTATTATTATTATTATTATTATTATCATCATCATCCAAGAGGGATTAACAGCAGGATAGGCCTAAATCAGTAAAAGGACAAGTGTCTGTGCCTGTTGTAAGGGATGGCCGGCAACCCATCTCAGCCGAAACACCCAAGAAACGGTAGGATGGGGAAAGGTAGCTTCTTTAGGGCACTGCCTCCCCTACAACGCTTGATGGCAGCTGCCCTGGGTTACAGCAATGCCACGGATTCCGAAACGGCATCATGGGACTTGGAGTTCTTTACCTCAGCCCTGTTGGGTAGTGTGGGTGCCCCTATAGGGTGCTGCAGAGACTGATGAGCCGTATGGCATGGGATTTCTGAAAGACCACATGGGCGGAAGAGCAGAAGCACTTCAGGGTTGGCCAACATAAGAGGACTTGCCGGCCTCACAGAGGTGAGCCAGACTTGGGTAGATGGTGGGTGAAGCTAGCTGAGAGGAGCGGATTGACTGAGAGAAGAAAGGAGGATCATTGTGTGTTATTGTGCTTCTGCATACTTGTGGCTGTGGTGAGAAACTCTTAGGGGAAAAGTTTCTCATAATAAAAGGCATTATGTGTTTTAAACTTGTGTCTGGATCACCCCTACTGTCTACACTGTGTATCTGTGTGTCCTGTTACTATGGCAAAATCAGCCAAAAATGTAAAAGAAGTGTCAAACAAAATCAAAAATGATAATAAAAATATTGGTCTTCTCAGCCGCTCAGAATATGTCAACAAGGTTTATACTGTAACCGTACGTAATGCTAATGACTGAGAACTTCACGTGATGGGAAATGGATGAATTGACACGCACGTCGGGAAACCAAAGCTCCATCATGACTAGGCTGGAGTTGCTAAACCAGCAAATGCATTTGCAACCATTGCTGCATTTCTCCATCAAAATGCTTTGACTAGAGGAGTGGTGTGTTCAACTTGAGATACTGAAAGGAAGAATCAAAAATGGATGGAAAAGGCAACCACGATGGAAAGTGTTTATTATTATACCAGAGCAAATGCACAACCTATGTATCAAAAGAACGCATGAAGTCTACGTCAATTACTCAGATTTCAAGTTGTTTTTGATGAGTAACACACGTGATACAGAACAAAGGAAAATGGCATCAGGTTTATAAAATGACAAGAGTCCCAAAATGTCATATGCAACTATCCAAGCAAAAGAAAACTTGATGGAAGAACATGAAAATATTTACAGCAAGTTGGGCAACTCTGGAAACTTTTTAAACAAAGTGGGAAATGACGACTCCCTTGATCAAGTAGGGAAATGTAGCTAAATCAGAAACAACGGCTCATGTGTATAACACTTCATGTCATTGATCCGCCATTATAAGGGGCATTAAGCCATTTTATTATTCTAGATACTGAATTGGGCTTAGCATTAGGAAGACAGACTACCTGACTACCTGTTCATATCCAGCTTTTAAGAACAGTCGGCTTTCTGGCAAACCACCAGAGGGGAATGTCCAACGAGTCAGGAATATTTCACCTAAACTTCAGCTCTGTTTTGCCTGCTGTACTGGAAAGCTATGAACCGATAGACGAGGCACTGAATTAAGTGTCAATGAGGTCAGGATAAAAAGGTAATGTGCAACACTCCATTAACCGGTACACGTTACTGTGCTCATATTGTAATAAGAGTGCCTAGCAAGAATAAAGCTGCTTTTGCTAACCTTAAGACGTGATATTTCATTAATGCACAAGTCATCTATAAAGTAAGATGAGACTGAAAAACAGCGTGGGTCAACCCATGATCCATTTATTTTAAAAGAGCAAATAAGGCGCTGGCAAACTGCTTGCTTTCGGTCCTGCACATGGTGGCTGGCATATTGATGAGGTAACCCACAGTTTTTCATATGACCTGTGTTATTCAGTGTAACAGAAGTCATGTCATTACATGTGCCAGGTGAAAGTGGCTACCAGCTCAGAGGACAACACCTTCGCCTCTCTACGACTCCCAGAGTTCAGAAGAGGGGCGTTACAATTCCTCACACGCTCGAGTGCTGATGGTCAGAGTGCACCATAGGACTCCTCAAATGCAGGTGGCAGCATCTGGAAGTGTCAGGTGTCAGGCTTCTCCACCAGCATGGTGACTGCATACTGTATGTAGGAGGGTGATTTGCATAATCCATATGCGGTTGTTTCAAAATGGCAACACATGGGGTTGGAGGTGTGTTCACACACACACACACACACATATTTACAAGATGATTATGAATAAAAAAGGGAAAATTGCATACAAATGCATGTACGGCAGCTTTTATAAATTACATTTTTTTTAATGGCGTATGCATTTTCCTATTTTATCTCAGACACATACTTGTTCAAATCCACGCAAATTTTTACAGATGAGATCCCTGTTCAGGGTTTAAATAGCAGACCGGTGATTCCCAACGTGAGGCACACACCCCACTGGGGGGCAATTCGAGAATTTAGGTAAACAATTTATAAAATGAAAAAACAGAAATTCACTGTTAAAAATGATAGAAAAAAATAAACAAATAATTATTTTTATTTTTATTTTTTACAGAGACATTTATATATTTATATAAACATAGAAGGGATGGTGAAGAACCCTTTAATTTATGATTTTACAACCGGCCTGGGTTTTTGCAACTTAGAAATCGTTTTTACCATTAAAATAATATGAATTGTAACGATGATTATAAAATTTTGCAATATAACAAAAAATATAAAATGATCAAAATACTACAGAAAAAGCTGTAATTAAAGTTATTTTATATTTATGAATATCACATCTCTTATTATATGTTTTCAAAACTGTATTTGCTGTATTTTCATATTACTTCATATTATATATATATTTTTTTTTTAACAATTTCTTTGTCAGTACTTCAACTATCCTTTCCCTGTTTTGTTCCCATGTTCTTTGTAAGCTTGTTTAGACCAAATCAATGACATTATGAGTAGGAGTTCACTTTTTGAATAGGTAATAAATAGAATAAGGTGTATGTTACAGTGGGGGACATCATGATTTTAGAGAGGCCAAAAAATGTTTGTGAACCATTGAAGTAGACATTTTAAGGACAGAGAGAGAAGATAAACCAGTTTAAGTCAGTAGGATTTTAGCTAGAGAAAGTTTGGCTGGTAGTATGAGGAGATGCCCAAGATACCCAAAACCATAACTGGGCCTGCCTTACATATGTGCTTTTTAACACAGTATGTTAAAACACCAATGAGAGGGGAAGCTCTATTACATTTAGTATTTTGGAATAACAAGAATAGAATTCAGGGGGCAGAGGTGATTGAACTATTAGGCTATAGAGACCATAATGTAACACAATGCACAGTGCTTTGAAACAGTTACACTAACTTTAGTAAGGCAAGTTTTGAGAAGATAAACCAAAACATCTCAGAGAGCAACTTCTCCCAACCATTCAAGAACACTTTGGTGGCTAAAAATGAAAAATCCAGCATGATGGAGCACTGGGCCATAAGGCAAAAGTAATAACTAAGTGGCCCGGAGTACAGAACATCGAAATTTGGGGTCCATGGCCAGGAAAATCCCCATTGAGAACTTGTGGTCAATCCTAAAGCTATGGCTGGACAAACAAAAACCCACCAATTCTGACAAACTCAGAGCATTGACTATCCAAGAATGGGCTGCCATCGGTCAGGATTTGGCCCAGAAGTTGATTGCCAGCATGCCAGGGTGAATTGCAGAGGTCAAATATTGACTCATTACATAAACCTAAGGTAATTGTCAATAGAAGCCTTTGAAACTTATGAAATGCTTGTAATTATACTCCAATATACCATAGAAACATCTGACAAAAAGATCTAAAAAAAAGACTGAAGCAGCAAACTTTGTGAAAACCAATACTTGTGTCATTCTCAAAACGTTTTGCCACGACTGTACAAACACAACTCAGCCAGGGACCAAATGGCACACAGCAGCTGTCATTAGGCCTCAGACCCTCACAGCACATGCTACAAGGTATTATTCAGTTCACTGTCCTTATGTTTTCTTCATGTCTACAAAGCGCATGCAGCCAGGACTGGTCAATTCCCACAGCACCTCTGAAATAAAGAGTTGATCCACTGGTGCAAAGGTCAGAGCGTAATCTGCATTACTCTTCATGGGTCTAATGCTTGAGTTGACTTAAAAAGTATGTTTATCCACCAATCAGCAGCTCGTCATAGGGTTGCATTGTTTGGGTTACTTAAATATTACTTGGCTCAACCCATAAACCTACAAAAACCTCAGGAAGTATTCATGCCCTTTAATTTCTACAAACTTTATTGTGTTGTAAATTTAATTTAAATAACCAATAAAAACAAAGTAAAAGCATGTGTTCAGAAAGGATTGCAAATCTCTCTATTATAAAAAAATCTTGGAAGGAAACAAGTGATTTTCTCTCGAAAAGACACTTATACGTCCCGGTAGACGAATCCACGCATGGAGCAGGAAATAAACGACAAAGAGTAGATGACAAAGTAGAACAGTGTAAAGAATTCATAAACGTTGGCGAAATACACATGCAGAGTAGGTTAGAGATAATGTAGGTAGGAAAATTTGAAAGTCTCAAAAAAAGGATAGGAAAGATCGCATTAGCACAAACAAACAGAAATTATCCATCCATCCATCCATTTTCTAACCCGCTGAATCCGAATACAGGGTCACGGGGGTCTGCTGGAGCCAATCCCAACCAACACAGGGCACAAGGCAGGAACCAATCCTGGGCAGGGTGCCAACCCACCGCAGGACACACACAAACACACCAAGCACACACTAGGGCCAATTTAGAATCGCCAATCCACCCAACCTGCATGTCTTTGGATTGTGGGAGGAAACCGGAGCGCCCGGAGGAAACCCACGCAGACACACGGAGAACATGCAAACTCCACGCAGGGAGGACCCGGGAAGCGAACCCGGGTCTCCTAACTGCGAGGCAGCAGCGCTACCACTGCACCACCGTGCCGCCCAACAGAAATTATTACTCAGTGAATTAAAAGAACAGTGAAAAGAGATTGAATATATTGTTCAGATTTAAACTAGATTGTCTAATTCGTGTTGTCAGCGAGAATGAAAAGATTCCAAAAACGTTAGCACGGTACTGTCCCGTGAGACGGAGACTTTTAGCATGAGATTCTTTCAAGTGACGCCCTACTTACAACTATTTTCAAACAAGACCACGGTCATCTAACCTCAGTCGTGTGAATGTTTTTGTCAGACACACTTCCTGCGCTCTCAGCTCTTATTAATTTTATACATTCTAGATGATACGTCAACAACTAAGTGAAGAAGAAAGAAACATTCGAAAAAGTCATTTTATTTATTAGAGAAAAAGAAACGATATTCACTCACAGGCAGTTATATGTTGTGTTGTCACGATGTAAGTCCAAACAAAGAATCAAAATTCAATGCAATCTTGAAGAAAAGTTAATTCCAAATATTGTTTTTACTAAAGTTTTAAAGTAAAAGTGAAAATGCATATGTGACAATTCCCATGAAAATAACTATCTCCTAAAATTGTATATCCGGTTAACCAAACCCAGGGGTGGGCTAGCGAAGCGAGCAGGGGGCTCAGTGCCTAATTAAGCAATTGGTTGGAGTTTCAAGCCCTGACTTAGTTGGCCTTCTGTCGGCTCACTCACTTCATGTTTCCTTTCTGTTTGGGTGCCATTTAAGGGAAGAAATGAAGCAATTCAGGGGAACAAATCTTTAAAAGACAAGTCAATTCAAATGAATTCAAAAGAAGTTAATTGGTAGCAAAAACAGGTCACAAATTAAGGGTTAGAATGAAAACCTGCAGCCACTGCGGCCCTCTAGGGCCAGAGTTGGGGACCCCTGCTTTAGGACGTGCTTCTCAGCAGCAGGGACTGTTGGACTGGTCAGAATTGAGAGAAGGATGAATGCAGCCAAATACAGAGATAACAACAACAACATTTATTTATATAGCACCTTTTCATACAAGCAACGTAGCTCAAAGTGCTTTACGAGATCAAATATAAAGGAAGTTAATATAAAACATATACAAGATTAGGCAATAATATTACACAGTATGTAAGTATGTAAAGTAAAAAGTAAGGTCGGATGGCCGGGAGAACAGAAAAATAAATTCAAGTTAGGCTGGAGAAAAAAAAAAATCTTAAAGTAAATGCAACTTCAGACTGGGGCAATGGTTCACCTTTTAGCATGACAATGACCCCGAAATATACAGTCAAGACAATGCTGGAGTGGCTTTGGGACAAGTTTTTGATTGTCCTGGAGTGGCCCAGCCACAGCCCAGATTTGAACCCCATCTGTGGGGAGACCTGAAGATGGCAGTTTACTGAGCTTGACAGGATCTGCCAGGAAGAATGGGATAATCTGCTCAAATCCAGGTGTGCAAAGCTTGTAGTGACTTATCAGGGAAACTCAGAGCTGGAATTGCTTCTTAAGGGGCTTCTACAAAGGACTGACTTAAGGGTATGAATACTTCTAGGAATGAGATTTCAGTTTTGATTTTTAATAAATTTCCAAATCTTTCCGGATACATGTTTACACTTTGTCACTATGGGTTATCGAGTGTAGATTGATAGGCGAAAAGGCAAATGTATCCATTCAAGATGATATCTAGAGCACAATAAAGTGTTCAGGAAGTGAAGGGCTCCAAATACTTTCTGAATGTACTGTATAGTACTTTAAAATGAGCAGTCAAAATATAGCTGCCTGCTTAGTTTAGACATGTTTTATATGAAGTTTAGGTCTTAGGTATTTTTAGATAGGTTTACAACTACTCATTTATCTTTCATAAAAGTAAGGTGACACGAAGGCCAACAAAGATGGGGCTTAACCTAATGTCCATTTATTTCCAGGCGAGACAAAAGCCCCAGTTTCTCTGAAAAGTAAAACATGTTGTTTATACAGTTGCCTTAATCCATTTGTCTAAAGTCACAAAACTGGCTGGGACTTGAATTTTCCCTTCTTTTCTTTTCCTACTCCCTATTTGTCTTAATCTTTGACAGCGTATTCTTTTTTGCTGTGCTGAGGAAGTCGTACTAAAAGGTGGTAGGTAACGTCAAAAGGACTGAGTGCCATCCAGACACACATCTGTATGCTAAAATGGTGCTCTTCTTCTGAATTGTGTGAAACGGGTTATGATGCCTCTCCCCAAAAAAATCCATAAATCTGACTTAAATATGAGACAGTCCATTATATAAAAAAAAGAGTCAAAAGAATGTCCACTACTTCTTATAGAAGAACAGACTTAAGACAAACAGGAGAATTATAGCATAGGTAAGTCACGCGAGTGCCAGACATAGTAGGCAACTCAGAGTGTTCCTAAACCATGTAGAAATCTAAGCAGATTTAGGAATTTAAAAGAAAATGGTCGTGAAATGCAGACATCAAAAGAGAGGGCTGCCAAACAGAATGCGGCCTAATACTGTACTTTAGGCTTTGTTTTCTATGTCTGGTCGGTCATGTTGTCTACTGTCCACTGACTACAATTTTAATCACTGAATACATCAATCAATTAAAGTAATTTAGAGGGAAGCACTGTGGCACAGCATTTAGTGCGGCTACCTCGAAGCTTCAGGAAGCTGGGTCTCCCACTTGGCCTAGTCACTAACTATATGAAGTTCACTGCCATGCCAGCATCTGCCTGGTGGATTGACACCTAGCTGTACTATCCAGGGTTTGGACCCTGCCTTGCAACAAATACAGTCAAGTAATGCTCCTTAGCCCTTATAATCTGATTATGTATGTCTAGGGACTACCATTCCAGCTCTGGTCAGGCAAGCAATTCCACCTTGAAATGAAAGAGGGAGCTGACACTAACTAGATCTTCTCCTTCCTCTTCCACAGCGAGAAAAACTACACCCAAAGAAGCCGCCTAATCCTAACCCAACTCCCAGAGGACATTAAAACAATCTGGACAAGAACGGGATATTCAGCCCAACAAAGCCCGCCAGTCCTATCCACTTAATTCTTCTAAAAAACAACAATCAAGTTGAGTTTTGAAAGTCCCTAAAGTCTTACTGTCTACCATGCTACCTGGTTGCTTATCCCAAGTGTCTGTGGTTCTCTGTGTAAAGATAAACTTCCTAATGTTTGGGCGAAATTTACCCTTCACAAGTTTCCAACCGTATCCCGTTTTCTTGATGCACTCATTTTAAAGTCACAGTCTCAATCCACTGCAGTAATTCCCTTCATAATTTTAAACACTACAACCAGATCTCCTCTTAGTCATCTTTCGCTTAAACTAAAAAAGCTCAGCTCTTTTAATCTTTCCTCAAAATTCATCCTCTGTAGCCCAAAAATCAGCCTAGTCTCTCTTCTCTGGACTTTATAAAGTGCTGCTATGTCCTTTTTATGGCCTGGAGACCAACACTGCACCCAGTACTCCAGATGAGGCCTCACCGGTGTGTTTATAAAGGTTGAGCAGAACCTCCTGTGACTTGTACTCCACACATCAAGGCGCTATATAACCTGACATTCTGTTAGCCTTCTTAATGGCTTCTGAACACTGTCAGGAAGTCGATAGCTTAGAGTCCACTATGACTCCTAAATCCTTCTCATAAGGTGTACTCTCGATTTTCTGACCGCCCATTGTGTATTCAAACCTAATATTTTAACTTCCTATGTGTAATGCTTTACATTTACTGACATTAAATTTAATTTGCCACAAATCTGCCCAAGCCTGTATGCTATCCAAGTCCTTCTCTAATGATATAATGGATTCCAAAATTATCTGCTAATCCACCTATCTTGGTATCATCTGCAAACTTAACCTGCTTGTTACTTATATTCCTACCTAAATCATTTATATATATTAAAAATAGCAGCGGCCCTAACACTGACCCCTGTGGACACCACTCTTGACATCGGCCAGTTCTGATGAGGTTCCTTACACCATCACCCTCTGCTTCCTGTGTATGAGCCAATTCTGCACACATCTACAAACATCACCCTGAACTCCCAATTCAGGTACAAGCCCTATAAATTCAGCCCACTCCATGGAAGTAGCCTCAGATGTCAAAGCGACATCTGAGACAGGCAGAACTCCTGACTAGTGATGAGCGAGCATGCTCGGCCGAATATGTGTTCGGCTCAAGCATCGCTATGCTCGGAGCATGCCGCTACTCGAACGGGCACCACATGTGCTCGTGCGCCATGCTCGAGTCTCCGCCCTGCACGTTTCGCGGGTTGGAGACAGCCAATCAAGGGGCAGGTAATTTTTTTTATAGGGTGCGCTGAACAGCATGCACTCGTATCTAATGTTTTATAGCGTCAGCTCACCTGCAGGCACTCCCATATCATGTTTTAGAGCGTAATTTTTCCTGTAAAATTGATTTTTTTGGGGGGTTTTGGTCGTGTTTTTGGGAGTCCAAGATGCATCCAGACATCGTCCCCATGCTGTTCCCCGTCCATTTGGGTGGTGTTTCTGTCATTTTCTGACCTTTTCCAATGGACCAGGCATCCTCCCTTCTTCACAGCAGGGGGTGCCTGGTTGTCTCCCATTGACTTACATTATACTTGGGTGCTCGGTAGATCACACGAACATCGCGATGTGTTCGGACCGAACACCAGAACGCCCGAACACTTTGGTGCTTGCTCATCTTTCTTTTGTTATATTAAAAGGGGTTACCAGGCTGGTACCCCAACCTTTTACAACCGGTCTGCTTTCCCAGTCTAAGACACATGAGACTCCAGTTATGTAGAGGATGGATGAAAGGTTCAGAATAACAAACAGACCACAAGAAATAAAACTGCAAAGCAATATGAGCATTAAACACACAATCAACATATGTAGTACACTTACGGCACCAATGAAGACCAGAGAAACAAAAAAAAAAAAAACATAAAATCCACAGAATAACATGATGTGTCCCACAGTTGCTGCATATCGTAAAATGTCCAACAGATGCACACTAGCTGAGTACAGGACACTTACCATCACAGCACTTAGTATTTAATATTCAATTGACTGGAGTTAAGTTCCATATTTAGTTGTAACGCTACTCAATCATGAAACTCTGTAAAGTTGATTTGATGGTAAGACATTCTATTTGCTGTTCAGGATATGGTTAGGATCAGAGACAATGTTGATTGCCAGCCATAATAGATTACTATAATTCAGAAAATTTCATCAAGGGGATGGCAGACAGATCTTTATCTTGCAGTTTTAACTTTAAGGTAATGGACAAACACTTACATTGTATAGTGTTACAATACTATAAAACACTCATAATCAGTAAAGAACTGAAACAATATAACAAAAGAACCTGTCTACATGCCCCAAAAGTCCTAAGACAACAGAGAAAATAAATCCTTTGCTATGGTAGGCCGCACCAGAAGCATCAATTCAAGAGAGGCCTACCGAATCAACAAGCTAATTAAAATAGCAGGTTCTGTTATGGGATGCACTCTGGGTCACCTGGAGATCATATGAAAACCAAACTGAGTGCCATTATGAACAACGCTGCACAACCTCTCTGTGACACAGCACAAAGGACTGGCAGACTAAGAATTATTCAGCAGATGTGTGTCAGACACGGGGAGAAAATGAAAACTCCATGCTGGGAGGACCTGTGACGCAAACCCTGGTCTCCTTACTGCAAGGCAGCAGTGCTACCACTGTGCCACCATGCTTAGGATACACACATAAGACAAACGTATTTCCTTAGGAGGCAGGCAATGTCCATATTTTACCCCTCGGATATGAAGCTGTTACCTGTGGGTCATTTATCGGAAACAAGAATAAGTTGGTTCAAAACAAGCTGCTGTATTACATAGAATTACACATGATCATCAAATGTCCGAAAATAACTAATTCATCAGCTCTCTAATTTGCAAACCTAAAAATTACTGGACCATAAGTCTCCTGTTGTTTTGTTGTTGTTTTTATAGAGCTAACTATTCAGTAAAATGAGGTATAGGAAGGTAGGACCTTCAAATATGATAACTCAAAGCCCAGGTTATTCAGATCTTATCTTTGATAGGATGTGCTGTAATAAAGGCCTCCTATTTGTTAACTGACAAATGTGCCTCATTTATCGTCCACAGTTTGTACACCTTGTTTGGAGTCCAACTCTGGTCAATTCAATAGCATTCACATGATTAGGAAAGGCCCCACAGGTGAGCAAACGCCAAGCCATGAGGTCAAACCTTAGGGGCAGGATTGTGTGCAGGCATAAATCTGAGGAAGAAGACAAAAACATTTCGGGAGGGCTGAAGGCTCCCAAGAGCACAGCGGCCTCCAAAATTTTAAACTGGAATAACATTGGAACAACCGCAACTTTAACTAGAGTCAGCTCCCTGGCCAAAATGAGCAATCGAAGGAGAACAGCCTGAGTAAGAGAAATGAGAAGGAAGCCTCTAGCCTCTCTGGCTGAGCTCCAAAGAACCTGTATGGAAATGAGAGAAACTTCCAGAAGGGCAACCACCACTGCAACACTCCACTAATCTTAGCTTTATGGCATAGTGGCCAGACAGCAATGAAAGCCTGCATGGGGTTTGCAAAAAGTCAGCGAGAGGACTCTCAGACAATGAGAAATCTCATTAAACCAAGTGTCACATCTGGAGGACATGAGGCACCGTTCATCACTTTTGCAAACGCCATTCCAAAAGTGAAGCATGGTAGTGGCAGGGACTGTGGTGCTAGTCAGGGTCGAGGAAAAACTGAACAGAGCAAAGAACGGAGATACCCTTAATGAAATCCAGATCAGAGCACTCGGACCTCAGACTGAGCAATAGGTCAATGACCCCAAGCACAAAGCAAAAACAACACAGCAGTGGCTTAGGAACAACTCTTGGACTGTTCCCGAGTGGCCCATCCAGATTCCAGACTTGTCCCCAGTTGAACACCTCTGGAAAAACCAGATATTAGCTGCCCACCGACAGTCTCCATCCATCCTGAGAGAGCTTTGGGGGAAATCTGCAGAGAAGAATAGCAGAAAATCCCCAGAATTCAGGTGTGTGTAGCTTGTCACCTCAGAGCAAGGAGCACTCTCAGCTGTAATCACTGCCACAGGGGGCTTCAACTAAGCACTGAATAAAAGGTTTGAATACTTGTGTCAAAGTAACATCTCAGCATTTCATTTTTCATAAATGTGCAAAAATGTCCAAAATCTTGTTTTTTGCTTTGTCATTCCGGGGCATGGAGTTATACTTGATGAGAGAAAAATGGATTGAAATGATTTTAGCACAAGGCTACAACATAGCAAAAAGTGAAGGTGTCCGAGTACTTTTTGAAGGCACTGTATCTATTAATGTGCGGTGCCACCAGGGTAGGCAATGGCTTCTCAGGACTCTGAACGGGTGTATTAAATATCAAAAAGTTAAATCATTTACTCGCACTCAAAGAGTGAGTTAAGACTTATGTTGGTAGCTTTATAGTTTATGATTTAGTAACATAGTCCCGGAGTAACATTACCTTCACCATACATGTAAATGTATATCAGATAGGCTTTATTGGGGTGAATGAAACAAGTGGTCGTCACGTCCCCCATTTTAGATGTTAGGGTAGTTTTTTTGTTGACATACCCCTGTGCTGTACCAGGTCACTCAAATTGCAAACTCACTGTGATATAAGTTCAGTTCAACTCCAATTCAGTTCACATTTTTTGTCATGTTATCGTTGAATTGCCCTGCTAATATCTAATTTTGCCCATTATAAGATGTCTGAACTCTTTCAAGTCACTATTACTGGACTTTTCTTTTTTACACAGTTTCATTATAAATAACAGTGTTCCCTTTATATAATTTGCAATTATTTTGCACCAAATATGCAGTCATCCTGCTAAAACAAGCAGTTTGAGGGCCAAGCGTTGCTGCTGCTGTGACTGCGGCGAGCAGCGAGGTGCATATTGATCGAGTCCTTTCTGATAATTTCCCAAGTGCCAGGAACTTTCTTTTGTTAACTTTTGCCCGTTTGGAGGGTCTCTTAAATACGGCTTCTTGCAGGCCCTCGCATGGCCCCCTGCTCACCTTCTGAGCATCTCTCTGCCAAATAGGCAACGGGACATGAGGTAGTTTATTTTTGGGATGCCTTCATTGACCACAAAGTTATTTTAAAACCCATTCAGTCCCATTTTGATCTTAATATTTTAGTTTCATTAGCAAACAATGTATTAAGTAAAGAGTGCCAAAGAGCAAATGGGGGAAAAAAATAAAGAAATCCAATGCCTGGAAGACTTTGGGAATTAAACAAACAATCTAAAGTTTAGTTTGCACAGTCTGGTAGACATAACACTTTAGGAAGTAAAGGCGTTCAAGTCAAGTGCTCGGCTAAATCTACACCATTAACCCTGGAAAATATCGTCAAGACTCTGTGATAAAATTTATTACTTCCATTTTTGTTTTATTTCAGTAAATATAGCCCAGAAACTCAGAAGGCAATTGGAAGTTTTACTGCTGTAAAGTGGACGTACTCAAATTGTTTGAAGGTTTTTCTTTTCATGTTTACATCAATGCATCATAGAACCCATTTTTAACCACAAGTATAGACACAGTATTCCTTTTTTTAATTCCTAAAAATGCTTGACTTTTTAAAAACAATTTCCTGTGTATAACAAGATTGTAAACCTATTGAAGTATCCTTTTATACTACAGATGTTATGAGTCTGCATTTAGATTTTATTTTTTCTTAAAGGAGTACTTCACCAAAAATTAGATTTTCATACGTTACTCACCCCATGGAGTCTGTAGTGATGGCCGAGGAAAATCTTAATCTCACAATTTCATGCAGTGTGAAAGAAAAAAAAGTTCATGATATAACAGAAGTGAAAGGCAACTTGTGTCACAGCATGGCAAACGACGTGAAAAAAACGTCCACGGAAAGGAGGGGAAAAAAACTGCCATGCCACTATCTTCTTGTATGCTCAACATGTCCAGAATGCATGCATGTTCTCCTAAAATATTATTAACAGTTACTTCCAGAAAAAGCAGACCACAGTAAGTAAACAGGAAAACACATTCCTATAATTCTGTGCTTTTGAATTGAAGGATCTTGACCAATGAATGAGGAGTAAGGGCGGGCCTTAAATGGGAATGTGTTTTCCAATGTACAATATACTCTGCTATTTCTCAAAGTAACTGTTAACACTAGAATGACCAGAGCCTACGAGAAAACGTATAAATCCGGCCCACCTTAAATCCGTTCGCACCTCTCTGTCAGCGCCTTTTGTCCTGTAAATGTGCCGATTAAGACAAGCAGTAAGAAGCTGGCTATTCCATCACCCCACCATCGCAGAAAGTTCACAAAGTTCTCCCAGCTCATGCCTTGTTTGATTATCTGGAACTGCTGGAGTTTTAGAGTGGAAATAATAGATTGTTATTTGGAACACATGCATTTCATGTGTGTTCTGTTTCTACAGTAATCTGTGTAAACACATTGTTAAAACAGAAACATTTTCATATTTTAGTAATAAATGTTATCGTGAGTGATCGTGAGTGACGGTGAGATACAAAGAAGGCAGATTCACCAGCGTTTGTGTGTCAGCTCTTATCCCTCCAGATCAGAGAATGTCCAGTTCCATTGTCTCAAAACACCACTCACATCTACAGTTACTCCCAGTTTCAAATAAAAACTAACAGCGTCAGATCCCTAGGGCGGTGTATGTATGGTGATGGTGACTGAGAGAATAAAAGTGAAAAAAAAGATAACTTTTACAAGTAAAGTACTATAAATGTACATGGTCTGTTACAGAAGCAAACCAAATGTATGTGTGTACTATATAATATTAACAACAAGAGCAGCTCACTACTGAAAACAGTAAATACAGGAAACAGTCGGGATCGAACTAGGGACTCTTGATTATAAGTCAGTAAATCTTACCGCTATGCCACGGAAGCTGTTGTATTGTCCTTGAACCTTTTGTGAAAGTGTTTATTGGACATTTGGAATGCAGGCTTCACACATTGTATAGTTTATGCCTACATTTTGTAACATTTTTTATTAAAATATGAAAATGTTTCTGTTTTAACAATGTGTTTACACAGATTACTGTAGAAACAGAACACACATAAAATGCATGTGTTCCAAATAATCTATTATTTCCACTCTAAAACTCTAGCAGTTCACCTACTCCCAGATAATCAAACAAGGCATGAGCTGGGAGAACTTTGTGAACTTTCTGCGACGGTGGGGTGATGGAATAGCCAGCTGCTTGCTGTTTGTCTTAATTGGCACATTTACAGGACAAAAGATGCTGACAAAGAGGTGCGAACGGATTTAAGGTGGGCCGGATTTACAAGTTTTCTCGTAGGCTCTGGTAATTCTAGTCTTAATAATATTTTAGCAGAATATGCATGCATTTTGCACATTTTAGCATTCTATTATATATAAGAGGGCTAATGCAACATGTGTAACAAGAAATTTTTTTTACTTTCTTTCCATTAACGTTTCTTACATTGTTTACCGTTGTGCAGGATGGGTCGTCATTAAGCTCCATTATGTTATAAACTTTTTTCTCTTGTTCTGCATTGTCACACACACATGCTTGGGGAGAAGCTGACGGGCTCAACGACATGGAACAACACAAAGAAAGTGGGTTTTGTACAAGGCACTAACGTCTCTCTCTCTCGTTCAACAGAAAAGGAGAAGAATAAAATGTACCATAAGAAGACTGGCAGACAATAACTTTCATCAGTTAAACCCACCACTTTCGACCTTACTTGACGACTGCACTTCTGACTTTTCCATTCCACATCATGTCTGCTCAACCATCCTCCCAGCATTACCCCTGTGTTTAATTTACTGTCAGTCTCTCTATATAAACATCACTCATGCACTGCAATTTTGTCCATTGTATGATTCATTATTGCATTGAATGCATAAGCCAGGGAAGGCTATTCTGGACCTTACAGTGTATATGGGGCTCAAACCCCAAATCTTTATGAGTGTGTTGTCCACTTCTTTTCACAGCATGAAAACATGAGGTTAAATATTTTCACCCTTTACTACATACTACATTTGGTGAGTAACATTAAAAAAAATATATATATTTTTGTTACTTACATTGCACCGTGTAGGTTGAAGTAATGCTCAAGAAAAAAAATATTAATTTCATATTTTCATGGAGAAAGCACATAACAATGTTTCTCATAGAACAGGACTCAATTGTGACTAATGGCAGACAACAGCAAACAGTATCAAGAATATCCTTCAAAAAATCCTTCATACAGGATTGCACTATTGAACTGAAGACCCACCTCTCTCACTCATTCACTGGTCAAGAGTCCAATCTTCAGTTTAAAAGTACAATCCTGTGTGAAGGAGATCTCTCGTTTGTGGACTACTGTATTTTCATTATCTGGAGGCTTTTATGTAACAATTTTTAAGCAAAAAAATCCACCCCCTTTGCATGTTTTCAGCACCTGACTGGATGACTTCACATGCGAATTACATGACACAAGTAATGCACGATGCTTGGGTGTTTTTTATGCTGTTTGTCACAATTGGGTCTCATTCTATCAAGAAACTTTTTATTCTCCACAATAACATGAGCGTGCATTTAGGGGACAGTTAAAGGGCTCTGATGATAGCAATTCTCCGCCACTCCAGGGGTTTGCGCTATTATTGCCTTTTCTTTTCCTCCGTCTGCAGACCTTAAGATTGATGGTTTTTCCACTCTTGCCATTATAGAATTTGGACAGTGCCCATGCCAATTACTTGCCTCTTGTTGTTAATCAGAATGTAATACATGACAACTATATTTAGTACTACATTATTGATTATTATCACATTAGCAATTACAACATTACCAGTTAAAGTCAGTCTAATTTAAGCATCATTGCTTATTGATTTTTCATAATAAAACATATAGTTTAGGGTTTAAGGAAAATGTGTTAACTAAGAGGAATGAGAGCAAACTTAAGGAATATTATATTACAAGTTTTTGAAATAGAGACACTCAGGTCAAAATGTCTAAATCCATTAGTATAGACTGAGATATAGTTTAAATTAGCTTAAAGTGTTGGCAGCAATACATGACAAATTATTAACACTATGGCTTCCTGGGTAATATAGAAAATAGTCAAACAAAATAATAATTAGGCACAACAGAGAAAAAGTGTCTTATGCAAAGACTTGGTGAGAAAATTGAACAGCCCAGATACAAGCCAAAGAACCCAGCTGGTGGCAGATGATTTTTTAACATCAATAAGAAGTTTTGGTACAACCTGCATAATTAAAATGTATTCCTGAAAAGCAACTTGCATAAATGAAAGTAATGATAACATCTTCCGAAGGGAGGATTAACACCTACTGTCAGGGTGTATTCTGCCCGTCTTTGGTAGAAAACAAAGGTGGTCGCCTGGTAGAGAACAGCTGGATATAAATCAGGGTGGCTTTGTGATTGAAAGCCTGTTTGTTTGTACAAGTACTCTGTCTCCGGTTATTGTTGCAAATGTGTCCTTGGCAACATAAACTAGTAACTTCTTAAGTTAATGAAGTAAATACTTGTGTTGCCTGTGTTGTCACCAACAGTTTCCATCAAATGTTCAAATCACAGATGAAAATATAGGACTAGGTACATTATTGTGAGCTAACATAGCTAAGATTCATTGGATAAGAAATGAATCAAATTGTTACTTTAAATACAGGAAAACGAAGACATTAATCAAACAGTTGTTGACAATGTTTGATCATCATACTTAGAAGGTATGGGACACAATCAGAGAGAGAGTTAAAGTAGAAAAACTTGGTCTACCTCAAGTTACAGTGGGAGTTTATAGTATTAGGGTGTTGTACCGTGGTAGCCATTGTGAATGTAGTGAGAAGTCAAGCAAAATGACGCCTTTTATTGGTTAACTAGAAAGATTACAATATGCTAGCTTTCGAGACAACTCAGGCCTCTTCTTCAGGCAAGATGTGTGGGAGTTTAAAAAGGCTCAAAGGTGGGAAATATACAGAATTTATAATCTATATATATATATATATATATATATATATATATATATATATATATATATATATATAATTCACTAAACAGCCGACAATGGCGCGCAAGACAGAGACCATGGAATACACACGACAGAGTCACACCCTCCAACTCACAGAGCCCCACCCACCAAGACCATGGGATATGCATGACAGAGCCCCGCCCGCCAACTCTAACCCTCCTCCCACGTCATTGGATACACAAGACCGAGTCCCGCCTGCGAAGTCTAACCCTCCTCCCGCGTCCACCCTCGCTCTTGAGGCATGCGCACTGCCTGCTCATGTGCCCGCACGCAACACCTCACCAAACACAGCCTCAGTCACTTTCGTCTCTGCTACAGTCCATATGCACCTCTGAGCCAGGTTGACTTTTCATTGTTCCTTTCGGTTCCGGCTGCTTTTCTATATACTAAGTCGACCATGGCATGCAAGACAGAGACCATGGGATAGGGATACACACGACTGAGCCCCGCCCGCCAACTGTAACCCTCCTTCCGCGTCATGGGATGCGCACGACAGAGCCCCGCCCACCAACTCTAACCCTCCTCCCGCGTCCACCCTCGCTCTCGAGGCATGCACACTGCTTGTTCATGTGCCCGCACACAACACTTCACCAAACACCGCCTCAGTCACTTTCGTCTCTGCTACGTTCCACATGCACCTCTGAGCCACGTTGGCTTTTCATTGTTCTTTTCGGTTATGGCTGCTTTTCTATATATAAAATCGACCAAGTCGCCCGACCATGGGATACGAACAACAGAGCCCCACCCGCCAACTCTAACCCTCTTCCCGTGTCCACCCTCGCTCTTGAGGCATGTACACTGCTTGCTCATGTGCCCGCCCCCAACACCTCACCAAACACATCCTCATTCTCTTTGGTCTGTGCTACAGTCCACATGCAGCTGTGAGCAACTTTGACTGTTCATTTGCCTACCATGGTCACCGCTTCAAATGTATTTCATGGAAACAACACTTATTTCAATGTTATACTATTTCCTGCATCAGGTAACTGTTTGTTTCTATCAGTCAGTTTTTTCTGGAAAAATGTCATCGACGAAACTGTTGCTCATGAACTTCGCAACATGGGTGTAACCTTTGTTTGCCAACATTGGGATATCTTCGGCGACGTGCTGTCCGTTGTTCTTAGTCACGGAATGTACTGGAGTATAAAACTATCACAGCTGCTACCTCACAAACTGTACTTATTCCGTGGATCTCCCTGACCCCATCAGATTCAAATTTGCCTTTTACTTTTACACGCAGACAATTTCCTGTTAGATTGGCCTTTGCAATGACAATTAATAAGACACAGGGCCAAACTTTCAAAAAGATATGCCTGTATCTGCCAAAAACAGTTTTCAGTCATGGACAATTGTAGAGTTCCATCTTTTCATTCACTCACAGTCGTATCTTCAAACCCACCCCATTTGGACAACTGTGTCTTTCAGGAAGTGTTCACCCATCAATAAATAATTGTGCGACGTATTGCTACGCCGCAGGTTGGCTAGTATATAATCATCTTTGAAGACAATATAATACAAGTATATACTAATATGAAGCTATGACAGAATAACCTATTAAACATACAGAAAAGGAATGAAGGTAAATTGCTTACGCATGTGATGTCAGCCTCATACTATAGAAACCACCAACATGATTTTCCAATGTTAGAATGAGGTAAATGAGTAACAAACACCCCTCTAGAAAATGAAGAGAAACTAATGGGAAAGCCCAAACACCCCTCCTATGAAGTGGTTATAAGAGCAACAGAACGATCTACAAACACCCCCCCCTAGAAAGAGTTCAGTATAATGGGAGGGTCGACATGAGTCTGAAATTAATAGTGGTTTCTTTTGATTGGATAAGGTGATAAAGTTCTACATATTAAAAGTCAGATGACGTGATGTATTAGATGAGGTTATGGTAATAAAATACTATAAAAGATGATGAATTGATTAATTGATTGCTCACTCCATGGACTGAGACATTTGTGCAAATAAAGAAATGTTCTGCATTCTCATCTAGGCTCCGTGACTGCCCAGAAGAAAGTTTTTTCCACAACAACACCAACTCCGACGTCCATCTGCCTGGACCAGCCTCTTCCTTCTAGAAACATCCATAACCTGAAGAACCCCCAAGTTAGGCGGTTTGAGCAAGATTCCAATTTGAAAAGACGCATCTACAACACTTATTAATTGAGAACCCTGTTATATTCCCTTATTCCTAGTAGTGAAGTAAAAGTAGAGGGAAAAAGTCAAGTACAAATATTCTCAAAACATACTCAAGTATGTCAGCTTTGCTACTACACAACACTGCACCACACTAGCTTTGGACCTCTGGTTACAGACAGACAGATAAATATGAAAGGTACTATATAATAGACAGACAGATATGAAAGGCATTATATGATAGACAGACAGACAGATAGTGTGGCGGACGGCTGGGACCCTTGCCCGGCCGGGATGCCTCCACACTGAAAGTACCAGGGGAGCAAGCATGACCTTTCCTGGGGGGCTAGTTGGCAGCCCCCCTGGGTTGCAGCAGTGCCTAGGACTCCCACAGGGCTTCATGGGAGTTGGAGTTTGGTGCAGCCCTGTGGGAATCTGTGGGCTCCACCAGGGTTGCTGCCAGAATTAGGTCAACGAGCACCTAGAGTACTTCCGGGTGCATTATAAAAGGAGCCTACAACCGCTAGTCGGGAGGAGGGAAACAAAGCTTGCCGAGGAGGAGTGGAGGAGAAAGAGACAGGAAAAGAGTATAAAGAAAAGAAGAAGAGTATTGTGTTGAGGTGTGCTTGGGGACCACATTGTGGCTTGTGGGGAACGGGGAAGACGTTGCCCACAAGCGAAAGAAAGAAAAATAAAATCATGTGTGCTTTGAACTTGTGTCCTATGCCTATCTGTTTTGGGTAAGGTGGCTGGTACGCCCCCTGTTGGTGTTTAGATAGATAGATAGATAGATAGATAGATAGATAGATAGATAGATAGATAGATAGATAGATAGATAGATAGATAGATAGATAGATAGATAGATAAATAGATAGATAGAGTGGTCCCCGGCTGGGGCTGGAGCCAAGCCGGGACGCCCAAGAGGATGAGAGGAGGGCTTGTGCCTCCTCCAGACCGCGAGGGGGCGTCCGTCCTGGTTTTATTGGGGGCCTCGGGTAAAGGGCTTGGAAGCCCAGCCCTTTAGGGACCCATGGCCACCACCAGGCGGCGCCCCGATGCCGGTTTATCCCGTGTGGACCTCGGCTGGAGCTGAAGCCCGGCCGGGACGCCCAGAATGACCAGAGGAGGGTTTGTGCCTCCTCCAGACCGCAAGGGGGCGATCGCCCTGGTTGTATTGGGGGCTTGGAAGCCCAACCCTGGGCCCACCGCCAGGCGGCACTGGTGCCTGAGGAACCCTGGAGTCCAACACTTCCGCCACCATGAAGTGCTGGGGGGAAGACTTAATGTGGCGCCCGGAGAGCTGCCGGAAGGACAGCCGGCACTTCCGCCACGCTGGGGCGTGGCCAAGGAGGGAATGCCGGGAACACCTGGTGCTCATCCGGGAGCATTATATAAGGTTCCGCCTCCCTTCAGTCTAGAGCGGAAGTCGGGTGGAAGAGGACGGAGCGAGAGGAAGGACTGGAGGCGGCCAGGAGAAAGGACTTGGGGGAATTGGTGCAGGAGGCACTGGGGTTTGTGAGTGCACGTGAGCAAAACTTGTAAATAATTAGTGTAAATAAAAAGTGTGTTGAGTGAAATATGATGCCCGTCTGTCTGTGCCCGGGCCGGCTTTCACGATAGATAGATAGATAGATAGATAGATAGATAGATAGATAGATAGATAGATAGATAGATAGATAGATAGATAGATAGATAGATAGATAGATAGATAGATAGATAGATAGATAAAAGGCACTATATGATAAAAGAGAGCGAGACAAAGAGGCACTGTATGACAGACAGACAGATACTTTAACTTGTCCCAATATGGAAAGTTGGCTTTTTACAGAAACAAAAACAAATAAATCTTGGAGTTCATATGAGTTTAATTCAGCAGCTGACCTGTGACTCTTATTTTAGATTGCTTAAAACTTTGCCATTTTTCTCTGACATAAATCCCCCCACACCCCTTCTCTCTCTTTCTGCCTCTATCTCCTCCCACACTTCATATTACAAAGCACACAAGACTACAGCTATACGCAAACAGATAAAGCAATGCAATTCAATATCATTCCAATTCCTGATAAAATCAATGGCAAATAAGTACCAAGAAATCACACAAAAGAATAACGGACAGATTACATTTACTGGCACTCTGTGACAAGATCATTATTATTTATCAGATTACAAGTTCAGATCAGATCATGAACAACGCAAGCAAAGCAGCAAATTCTACAAGGATTAGCAGAAAAATGTCAGTGTGCTTATGTCCAAGAGCTTTTCCCATATCTTTCGATCACTACTATAGTTATAAATTCCTAAATGTTCAATGAATTGAAAGCACAATCAGTTTGCACCCAAATCTGGGTATTTGATCTCTTCAAAAATGATGATCAAAGCAGTGCATAGAATATCATTCATATCAGACACCACACAACCAGGATCTTGCTAAAAGCCTTAACCCATCACAGAAAAAAACCAAAACCAGACACTGAAAGCAACTGCTTACAAAAC
The DNA here is from genome assembly GCF_016835505.1 of Polypterus senegalus. NCBI lineage: Eukaryota > Metazoa > Chordata > Cladistia > Polypteriformes > Polypteridae > Polypterus > Polypterus senegalus. The sequence goes on from NC_053164.1 coordinate 24,099,677, forward strand.
TGCTTTAAAAAAAAAAGGTTTGCAGATGCTTGCATTTGTGTTATGTGATTAAAAATCAGATAGGAAAGCAGTTATATGGAAGCCCTAACTCTTTACTGATGTATTAGCCATTATTAAAGAGGGACATTTAATTCAAAGCTGCATCAGTTCAGCATAACATTCTCTTGTTAGAGCTGCTGTAGAGACTCTTTATATTACTTTATTACATTGCTTTTTCATTTATCATAGGCACGTTTTTCAATTGACAATTACTAGATATTTACCATTTAGTTTTTCTTCTTACCCTGCCTTCACAAATTACAGACCTGTTTTCATATGTTTCCTATTTAACTGATTTTTTTCAATGTCTGCCTGCAGATCACAGAATGCAGCTGGCCTGGGAGCTCCAGAGCCTAAACTTAAAAATGCATCAGTGTCTGCGTGTGTCCTTAAATTGTTAAAGAGGACATGGACTGGCTGGCATCTGGGATGGAGTGGATAATTCCTTAGTCAGCCAGGTGACTCTTATAAAGGATGATTTGAGTAGATAGGTGGGCATTGCTATCCCTTTTCCCAATTGAGAAGCCCACATAATGGGCCAATGGGAGTAGACTGCCTTCTGGGGTCCGTTGCAGAGCTGTAAGGTCCTTAAAAAATTCTGTATAGCTCAAGGACAGCTCAGAACTTGTGTATTAGCCCAATACCCAGCATTATTGAAGTGACATACCAGAAAATACATTCTGACATCAAGAGCAGTGAATTATACACATACCATCAAAGAATGGGGTCCAGGGTGGAGATTTTAGAATTCATATACAGGTGTGAGAAACAAGGGGAGGGGTTCCTAAAACATGAAAAGAAAAAAAAAATGGCAGAGGAAGGAGTGTAAAAAATAGCCCAAAATACCACAATGTTTTTTAAAAAGTAGCCCAAAAAAAAAAAAACACAACACCCAGCTCATTTTTTTCTGTGGATGCCAATCAAAAAAAAAATAGCAGAACTGGGTGAAGAAACGTGGACCTGGCAACATTGGTTAGGTGTTCCCCTAGTATACCTGCTGACAGCATACCTCTGGTGAGAGTCCAATTTCCACACCCACAGTGCTTCATGGGAATTGTGGTCCTAATGACTAGCTAATCGGTCTTTGCGCATACCCAGGAGATCTTCCAGGAGGAGGTATCCATCCTACTTAGGTTCCCCTTGAGCCAAGAGTGCTTCATGAAGGCAACCAAAGCTCAGACGTAAGCCCCACAGAAGATCTGTGGAGAGACCTAAAGATGGCAGTTTGCAGACACTTCCCATCCAATTTAACGGAGTTTGAGAGCATTTGAGAGAGGAGAACAGGATAAACAGCTCATAAACAGACATAACAACAAAGCAAACCGGTAATCAAACAGAAAATAAAGAATGTAATGAAAACAGTGATACCACCCCTGTTCCCCTTACGGTGATTACACATTAAACACAATAAAGCACAAAGAAAACACACAAAACAAATCATGAAAAACGTTCACGAAAAACAGCAATGGATGAAATGTAATGATGAAAACAGATAGTCCAGAGATCTGTATGTTGAATGGGAATGTAAAGATAGTCCTACTGGTAGTTCCTGAAATGGCGAAGACGGATAACGGGTTCAGGAGCGCCACGCAGGATGGCCATGAATCCACTTACAGTCCTCATGTACACAAGCAGAAGGCAGACAATCCAGACCCCAACCACGAAATGATCCAGGACAAAACAAATAAGTACAGGTAACCGGAACAGAAGGCAGGTAGAGAGACAGGAACTTGAAAGACAAACTACAAAAACTTTTTTTTTTTGCTTTTGGTCACCGGCCCCCTTTTAAAAAGCCACGCTGACATCCTTTGACCCCAACAGCCCCAGCACCCTCAGCAGAAGACCAATCGCAGCCACTGCAGGGACTGCTGGGAGTTGCAGTTTCAAATTCTATTGGCTACTTTCATCATCCAAAGCCGCGTTTTCCTCTACAGTTGCTTCCTGGTCTCTCTACAGTACAGTATTGCAATGAAAAAAGCCATAAAAATTGCGGAGGATATTTAAGGTTTCCGCTAACAATTATTAGATAGTTTCTAAGGAAAAATCCACAAATGACTGAGGCCACGAACTCTGAACTGCGACTTCACGGGGGTCTACTGTATATCGCTCCTGCAAGTGAACTATGATTCTTACAAATCAACTTAACTGGAATGTTCAAGCAAATTATAGAAAAATACCCAATCTAAATCTGTTCAGTAGTTCTCTCATTGGCTAGCTAAGCAGAGGTAAGGTATGCCCTATGGCTGGCCTACAAGTGAGGAGGGCCCCGCAGCCCGATGAGTCTCTCTCAGATTTGCACTAATAAATTGGTACCGCAAACAAACTATTATACTTAGCGCAACGAGAGAAGTCGCAAAATCAACTGGAATGTTCAAGCAAATTATAGAAAAAAACCCGATCTGAATCCATTAAGTAGTTCTCTTGTGAAATGCAGACAGACAGACAGACAGACAGACGTTGGATTTTATATAGAGAGAGATTTGCAAACCTTTCGGACAACATTTTCGCTTTGTCACTATGAGTTATTGAGTATAGAAAGATTGGCAAAAATGTCAAATGTGTTGCGGCCTGAAGGAGATGTCTTTCAGCCCCAAATCCCAGACACAACTACCACAGGCGCAGTCCCGGGTTCAAATCTAGTGCTTTTAATTACAACACCATGTACATTTTACAGGAGTGCTTTCCTTAGTGCCAGAGAAGCTCCAGTACTTGATAATACAGGACAACAATTCCTCATACGCTTTTCCTATTCCTTCGTCCTCCTTCTCCATTCCACCTAGGCGAGTGTTGTCCATCTCCTCTCCCGACTCCATCTGTTTGGGTCAAGTGAGGGGCTATTGTTTAACTCCCGACCCAGAAGTACTTCAGGTGCTCAATCAATTGCCTCTAGGAAGCTCTTTTAAGTTATGTAGGACCACAGTATACATGATGGATGTTCAAAAAGTTACTGCACTTTTTTATTAGCACTATTTATTAAGAATTTCCAAAACAAATGACATCACTTTTCTATAAAGTCACCTTCCTTTGCGATGTAATTTTCCCAGCGTCATACCAACTTTTTAATGCCATCAGCAAAAAATGTTTTTGGTTGAGCGTGTAGCCACTAATGCACTGCTGCTTTCACATCATTCCTTGTGGTCGTGGCTGTAGCTGGATGTCCGGAGCGCTCTGCATCCGTCAAACTAGTACTGACATTTGTGAACATTTTAATCCATACATTGATGACTCTACGAGAGAGAACTTTATCCCCATACTTCTTTTAACAAGAAGTGTAAGACAGAACGCTGTTCCTCTTTGGTGCAATTTATATATTTCGCAGCCATCTTCACCACAGGGTGAAAACTCTTCTACTAAACTGCAAAGGCAGCCAGCTTGCCAGACAGAACTAGTCACATGACACTCTCAGACATGCTCCTCCCACCTTTCACGGTTTCCAACAAAAATATAAAAGTGAGGAAACTTTTTGAACATCCCTCGGATGACAGCTCTCTCTGGTGGCCCCACAGAACCTGACAGGGCAGCCCCATGGGACCACAACTCCCATGCTGCCCTATGGGTATCAATTCTGGGGTTCACCAGACGGGATGCTGCTGCCCAGTGTACTTTGAGGGACTTAGAGTAGCAGGCAGTCATCCACTGTCCTGTTCTTCCTGCCTCCCAAGTCCCACTGTGGCTACTGGGTCACCAGCTCCAGTGTAGTTGTTACTGCACCATCATTCTGCGTCCACATCCTCACTGACCTTCCTTTATCATGGCTTCCTGGCCAAGCAAGAGATCAGGGTCCATCCGAGCTTGAATGCTGGTTCATCCCTCAAAGTATTCAGTTAAAATTAAATTTGCAACACAATAAAGTGTACAGAAAGTGAAGGGGTCTGAATAATTTCTGCATCCGCTGGTTGTGGGGTTAACTCGGGATTTTGTGTTTACCTGGTATCAGCCTGATGATGCAAGCACAGGATTTGCACCCTCATGGCCTTGTTAAAAAAATGGATTTAGAAAACCAAGTAGATTAACATTTTAGGAAGAATTTTACATTTTTTATTAACATTTTCTATGAGGTTGATACTTGTATCCATGTGTTTCAGCACCATTAATAAGTGTGGTGTCATAGAAGACACATATAGACTGGCATGCTACATGCAGTGGATGATTCCTTATCCAGCCAGGGAGCCATGATAAAGGAAGGAGGCTTTGTGTTCTACAAGTGCACCAGTTGGCAGTGTCCCTCTAGTAAGACTCTCATTTGGACATCCACAGGGTTGAATGGGAGTCATAGTTTTGCTGGATATCCATGTTGGAGTTCTCAGGTGCCCCTAGAGCAGGGGTGTCAAACTCCAGGCCTGGAGGGTCACAATGGCTACAGGTTTTCATTCTAACTCTTTTCCTAATCAGTGACCAGTCTTCACTGCTAATTAACTTCTTTTCTTTAGCCCTGCTTTTAAGGATTCAGTCCCCTGAATGTATTCTTTTCTTCATTAAATGACAGCTAAACAGAAATGAGATGTGAAACGAGCCAACAGATGACCAGCTAAACTGGGTCTTCAAACTCCAACCAGTTTCTTAATGAGAGGCCGATTCTTGCTGTTAATTAAACTTGTTATTTAATTCCATGGCTTGTTGCTGCTCTCATTCTGCCACAGCAGACATTTCCAAAACTGTTGATTTTCTGTTTTTTTGCAAGAAGAGTGTCAAAATGTTTTGGTGACCTGAGAGATCAACTTTACCGAGACCTTCACTTTTTCAGATATTGTGTGATGGGCACAGATGAACTGGTCATGTGGCAGCTTGTTTTGTGTCTCGTTATTGTTTGGCTGCTAATTAAAGAAAAAGAAACAACTAAAGGGCCTGAGTCAAGTTAATTAAAACTAAGGCAAAAGAAGTTGATTAGCAGCCTAAACTGGTCACTAATGAAGAAGATGGTTAGAATGAAAACCTGCCGCCCTCCAGGACCGGAGTTTGACATCTGTACAGTAGAGCAGGGGTCGCCAGCTCCGGTCCTGGAGGGCCACTGTGGCTGCAGGTTTTCATTCTAACCATCTTCTTCATTAGTGACCAGTTTAGGCTGCTAATTAACTTCTTTTGTCTTAGTTTTAATTAACTTGACTCAGGCCCCTTAGTTGTTTCTTTTTCCTTAACTAGCAGCAAAAACAACTGGTGTCCATCATACAATATCTGAAAATGAAGAAAAAAGAAGGTCTCAGGAAAGTCGAACTGCTCAAGTCCCCAAAACATTTTACCAGAGCTCTTAGAAAAGTGGAAAATCAACAATTTCAGAAGTGTCTGCTATTACACAATGAGAGCAGCAACGAGCCATGGGATTAGAGAACGGGTTTAATTAACAAGAAGAGTCAGTGCCTCATTAAGCAGCTAGTTGGAGTGAAATTGGTTGGAGTTTGAGCCCCTGACTTAGTTGGTCTTCTGTTGGTTCCCTCACTTCATATTTCATTTCTGTTTAGGTGCCATTTAAGGAAAGAAATGAAGCAAATCAGAGGAATGATGAAGAAATTCAGGGGAGGAAATGCAATTAAAATGAATTCACAAGAAGTTACTTAGCAGCACAAACAGATCACTCATTAGGGTTAGAATGAAAACCTGCTGCCACGGTGGTCCTTCAGGACCGGACTTGGCAACCCCTGCACTTGAGGGAGCTGTTATTCCCGATTACAGAGCGGTTCCACCGGACCTGGAAGTACTCCTGGGTTTGTGATGGAAAGCAGGAACTCCACCTCATCCAGTAGTCCACGTCAGGAGGAGGTGAACAAGACTGGCTTGGAAGAGAGCGGAGGTGAAAAAGAAAAGAAAAGAACCAAAATGGAACGAAACTGGGACCAGTTTATCCGGTGATAAAAACCTGTATTTTGTTTGGGATAAAAACTTCTTTCCTTGAACCCGTGGCAGTGTGGTTTGGTTGTGTCTGGGTGTTAGAGGTGCAGTTGTGTTCCCTACAGGTTACAGTATTCATATTCAAATAAAGAATCTATTCACTGGAAAATATGATGTGCTCCTATTGGAAAAAAACAACTTAACAGATGCCACTGAACCTTTGAACACAAAAGGCAACCCACATTTATGTGACATAAACGTCACAATAAACAGCATCAGGGTGCCTAACAAGTACAAGTTGCAATGGTGTCTTTTCTGATCAGAATAAGCAGACCTAAGCAGCCACAATGACTTGCTCAGAGTCACATTCATGGACTCACTTGAAGTGCAGTTCCTGATCTTTTACACCACATCTCACTGCATGAAACAATGAAATGGAGGGCATTCCTTTTTATTAGAATTCAGTCAATCTAGTTCCCCAATCCAGTGCTCTCATTACAAGGTTGAAGGATGGCAGGGCCTACCCCAGATGACACAGCGACACGACCACCCTGGGCTCATCACAGGACAGCCTCACGCATGCACTTACCAACACTGGGCTGGTTTAGAGTCTCCATTTACAGTAACTTAATCCTCACATCTTTGAGCTGATGTAGGAAAGCAAACATTCCTAGAAAAAAAAGACCACTGCATTGAACTCAGGGCCCTGGAAAATGAAGCCACAATGCTAGCTACTCTGACACCCCATTTCAATCATTCAGAAAAGATTTGACTTTTTTCAAACTATAATCTAATTTTAAAAGTTCCATAGTGCAACTTTTCGGAAACTGAATGCAATTTTCTCAGAAACTAATTTTTATTTTACAGTGGGGGAAATAATGATGGGGCGGCACGGTGGCGCAGTGGTAGCGCTCCTGCCTCGCAGTTAGGAGACCCGGCGTGGAGTTTGCATGTTCTCCCCGTGTCTGCGTGGGTTTCCTCCTGGTACTCCGGTTTCCTCCCACAGTCCAAAGAGATGTAGGTTAGGTGGACTGGTGATTCTACATTGTCCCTAGTGTGTGGGTGTGGGTGTGTATCCTGCAGTGGGTTGGCACCCTGCCCGGGATTGGTTCCTGCCTTGCGCCCTGTGTTGGCTGGGATTGGCTCCAGCAGACTCCCGTGACCCTGTGTTCAGATTCAACGGGTTGGAAAATGGATGGATGGATGGAAATAATGATTTGATCCCCCACTGAATTTGTAAGTTTGCTCACTTACCAAGAAATGAACAGTCTCTAATTTTATGGTAGTTACATTTTAAATGGAGAGAGACAGAATATCAAACCAAAAATCCAGAAAAAACACATTACATAAAAGTTATAAATTGATTTGCATATAATTAAGAGAACTAACAAGGAGTACTCGTTCTATGATGTCAATGCACCAGTACGTTCATTCAGAGACCAAGACGAGTACAAAAGAACTAGCTTGTTCGTTCATTGCACATCACTAATCAGCACTTGTAGCTTAAAAGGAGAGCAGCAAACAGAAAGTCACTGATAAAAAAATAATTAAATAAATACACAAACACACCCAACATCTCAGCTAGAATCTGCCAGAAGGCACATGGGAGAAAGTCCGCAAGAAACCTACACCTTGGGAGGAGATTTGTTTTCCAGAAAGCCAACGGCCCTAAGCAGACAGGAATGGCTTCAAAACAACACTGTGAATGTCCCAGAATCAGATTACTAGGACAGCATTTTTTCACTTAAGAAATATAGAAAAAGTTAGACCTCTTATAACATTGCAAGATGCTGAGAAATTAGTTCACGCTTTTCTTTTATTTTCAGTCCACTACATTACTGTAATGCACTCCTCTCGGGACCACCCAAAAGAGACATCAGTCGATTGCAACTCGTGCAGAATGCAGCTGCTAGAATGTTAACTCAGAAACGAAAATCCAAGCACATCACGCCAGTCCTGATGTCACTACAATGATTACCTGTGTCATTTAGAATTGACTTTAAAATCCTGCTTATGGTTTACAAAGCCTTAAACAATCTGCTCCATCTTATATTTCAGAATGTCTGTCACCTTACACTCCAAGTCGCAACATTAGATCTTCAGATGAGTGTCTGCTTATTATTCCAACAGCTAAACTTAAAAGAAGTAGTGAGGCGGCCTTCTGCTGTTATGCACTTAAAATATGGAATAGCTTACTGATAGAAATTTGCCAGGCTAATACAGAGGAGCACTTTAAAAAACTGCTAAAACTCATTATTTTAACATGGCTTTCTCACAGCTTCATTTTTGTTTAATCCTGATGCTCTGTATATTCAATTAATTATCATTATTATTCATGGTGGCTCCATAATCCGTACTCACCCCTACTCTCTCTTCTGTTCTTTTTCCAGTTTTCTGTGGTGCTGATCTGCGCCACCACCACCTGATCAAAGCACCGTGATGTCCCTACATTGATGGATTAAAGGCCAGAGGTCCACACGACCGTCATCATCAAGTTCTTCCATGAATACCACTGAATACCACGAGGACTGATTGAGGTCATTTATGTTAGGTAGAATGCCTAGAGGGGGCTGGCTGGTTTCGTGGCCTCGGAACCCCTGCAGATTTTTTTTTTTCTCCAGCCGTCTGGAGTTTTTTTTTTGTTTTTTTCTGTCTTCCCTGGCCATCGGACCTTACTTTTTTTCTATGTTAATTAGTGTCCCATTTTTTTAATTCTTATTTATTTTGTCTTTTTTCTTTTTCTTCATCATGTAAAGCACTTTGAGCTACATTACAGGTAGTCCTCGGGTTACAACGTTTTGACATACAACTTTTCGAGATTACAACGCTCACTACCATAAAAACTTAAAAAACATTGAGACATGAGTGTTTAGGCCTACGCCATTAGTGTCATACTTACAGACTATGTGGGCGAATTAGTTTGGTTGCGCGCAGTGGAAAAACGCAGCGTATGAGTGAGGGAGTTGGCGAATTAGTTTCATTGTGTGCAGAGGAAGTGGTCCGTTTATGTGGCTTTGTTTGGCAACTTTGTTGCCCTTCTCATGGCTCATAAATGAAAGCCAGAGTCTTCAGATGGTAGTGCTTCAAAGAAGAGGAAAGCCATGACAATGGAAGTGAAATTAGACATTGTCTAATAGAGGTCAGAAGGAATAAAGGTAAGGAATTTTTCTTTTATACTAATTTTTTCTGTTACTACAGTACAGTGTACAGTACGGTATATTTATGTCCTTTTCCTTTTTATGTGGCTTAGTTGTGTTTTTATGTCCTAGATTATGATTTTGCAAATGTGTTAGGATAGGTAAGTGACTTAGGCTAGGGTGTGTTTCGACTTACACCATAATTCGGGTTACATCACTGTTGTAGGAACTGTGCTGTAACCTCAGGACCCCCTGTACTTGTATGAAAATGTGCTATATAAATAAATGTTGTTGTTACATTTGTCAAGCATCTCAAAGTACAAAAACGGGCCTAACTGCATCAAAAAGTGATGCAAAAGTGGCCCCAATCTTAACAGCAGAAGTAAAAACATTTGATCAGTTTTCCTAATTTAAGAAATTCACCAGGATTACAAGCTGTCCCAACTCGCTAGGAGCGACAAGAAAATGTCGTTCAGGCAGAGACTGGCATGCACATCCTGGGTAAGGTGGAATGTTTTGTAAACTATGGACAACATTGAACTTGTAAAACGAAAAGGAATAATATTCTTGACAAGCCTTGTACGTCACCATCCACATGAAGGAGCCATGCACTGCTATGCAAAATAAAAATGCTTGTCACGTTACGTTTTTTTAGGCCAAGTGTCAGATGCAACTTTTTAATAGCGATGATTTGGTTGTGTCAAAATGAATCATTTCTTGAACATTCCGCTAAACTTTCAATGCCCTTACAAGTCTTGAGGTATTACGTGGATTTACGTATTTCACCACCACTCCACATGAGGTAATGTAAAAGCAAGCTGCAGTCATGCAAATCCATGGTGTGATTAATGGCACACACATATAGATCATTGCATGCATATGTGAATTGCGAGCAATATCACAGCATCAACACATAGGTGGTCTTGGATGCAAACTGTATTATTCTTGTTGTTGCAAAGGGGCCTTGTTCAACACTACAGTTCTCCATGAGAGAGGCATAAACCTTTTATTTGAGCATAATCAAGACCCCCTTGAACAACATCCTCTTGGAGATAAGAGATACACTCAGAAAAAATGGCTGATGAGTTCTTTTCCAAGCCCAACAACCGGTGCTCAGTTTTCTTACGCCACATTCACATTACAAGCCTTGTTGCTCAGTTCCGATTTTGGTTCTAATCAGATTTGCCTATCTTGTCGGTTTACATTGTGGCAGACGGCCGGGACCCTTACAAAGTCGGGATGCCACAAGAGTGCAAGGACTTTGAGAGTTTTTGCAGGGCATTACCTTCCACTGAGCTGTACATGGCAGCTCCCCTGGGTAACTGCCGTGCCTCGGACACCCACAGGGCTGATGGGTTTCGTGGGTGCGGTAGGTACTTCTAAGCCCTTTGTTGCAGCACTTCTGCCACACCTGGAAGTGCTGCCGGAAGAAGGTCACCGGATACCTGGAGCACTTCTGGCTGCCCTATAAAAGGAGCCAGCTTCCACTACTCAACAAGCCAGAGTCGGGAGGTGGAGGACAAAGCCTGCCAGGAAGAGTGGAGGTGGATAGGGAGACAGAGAGAAAGAGAAGGAAGAAAAAGAAAGAAGAGTGTGTTTTGTGTCTGTGTTTTAACTGTTTTACAGGTGGGAAACGGGGGAAAGTGTTTCCCATGAGGAAAAAGTAAAAAAAATAAAAACTTGTGTCCTGCGTCTGGTCTGCGTGGCACAAGTGCCCTCAGCAGGTCACAACGTTCCTCAGTACAAGTGACCTGCTGTATCGAACTGTAATGTGAATGTATCTGTCCTCCAAAACGGCATGCTGTATTCGTCAGACGATTCATGGCACTAAAACAGACACAATGGCCATGCTAGCATCTAGTCTATGCATTGAATTTTCTTCTAGAGGACGGCAAACAGTTCATCCGCTGTACAGGATTAAGTTGAGTAGGCAAAAAAAAAAAGCCAGAAGGTTAGCTTTTGCTGTTTTCTCAGGCATATTGCTGACACAGCTGCACCAAGAGATGTGTGGGTACAAGAAAGGAGTCAGCAATGGTGGGAATGGGACTGTTGTTACAGCTGTAGCGCTCCTCAATTGATATTCTGCCCCACTGCCAACACAGATGACAGCGTTCGGCCCATGCGTTGAAACAAAAACAGGCATGAATTCCGATCTTACCTTTCTAATTCATGTTACATGGCCACAAATCAGATACACATCTGAAAATGATTGATTAAAAAATGCTGCATTTCTGTGTCCACATAGCCCCAACATCAGATTTGTGTCTCATTAAGGCAAAAAAAGAAATAGATTTCAGTCAGCCTGGTAATGTGGACGTAGTCATGCTTAACTTTGTGGTGAACCCTTAGTGTTAAAAAATATAAAAAGCTCTCTTTAAAGCTCGCTCAGAATACTATTTTACAATAATAGATAGCATTAATAAAAATCCTCGGGTACTGTTTAGAACAGTGGCTAAATTAACAAATGGGAATTCAGATCAACAGTGCAAAATACCAACAGATATTAGCAGTACAGACTTTATGAACTTCTTCAATGAGAAAATTAAAAATATAAGATCCCAGATCTCAGCATCACAGTACAAACCAAATACTAGCTTAGCAGACCCTGCCTCACATTGTATTCAGCACTTTAGTAATTGTAATCCTGTAACTGAGCAGGAAGTCTTAACTTTAATTTCTAAAATGAAGCCCACTACTTGTTCCCTAGATCAGTGCAATGGATGTTCTTCTAAACATTATCAATAGTTCATTATTGCATGGCACAGAACCTGATGCACTAAAAGTGTCAGTCATTAAACCATTACTTAAAAAGTCAGACCTAGACCCACACATACTAAATAATTATAGGCCTATTTCAAATTTATCCTTTCTCTCTAAAATACTAGAAAAAGTAGTCGCCAATCAGCTTCAGTCACACCTTACGCATTACAATTTATTTGAGAAATTCCAGTCTGGTTTCCGCACTGGTCATAGTACAGAAACAGCACTAACGCGGGTTGTAAATGACATTCTGATATCCTCTGATGAAGGAAACTCCACTGTAATTATGTTGTTAGACTTAAGTGCAGCATTTGACACCATTGACCATTTTATTTTACTGCACAGGCTAGAAAATGATGCTGGGCTTGCAGGCCCCGTGCTCGGTTGGTTCAGTTCTTATTTATCAAATCGATTCCAATATGTACAGAAATGTGCTGACAGTACCCCATCATTGTACACAGAAGTGAGATATGGTGTCCCGCAGTGCTCAGTACTGGGACCTTTACTGTTTTCACTTTACATGCTTCCACTGGGATCTTTCATTAGTAAACATAATGTTAATTTTCACTCATATGCAGGTGACACCCAGTTATACCTTTCATTTAGATCAAATGAAGTTTATCCGATGTTTTCTTTAATTAGTAGTGTTAGTGAATTAAAGGAGTGGATGGATGAGAATTACTTGTCTTTAAACACCGATAAAACAGAGATGTTACAGTAATTGTTGGAGGGAATGACGCTGATCACAGCAATATTTTGTCATCATTTAACTCAGTTGGAATCTCCATTAATTTTACTGAATCAGCCCGTAATCTAGGAGTTACCTTTGACTCTAGCATGTCATTTAAAGCACATATTACAAAGTTGTCCAAATCATGTTTCTTCCATCTTAAAAATGTTGGGAAATTAAGGCGCTTTCTAAATAAACAGGATTGTGAGAAATTAATTTGTGCATTTATTTCTAGTAGGATTGACTACTGCAATGCACTGTTCACTGGATGTTCAAACTGTTCTCTATACAGCCTCCAGTTAACTCCAGTTCTTAAATCCTTACACTGGCTCCTGTTTAAGTTCAGGGCAGATTTCAAAATCCTCCTTTTAACATATAAATCATTAAATGGCAAGGTCCGGCTTAGTTGTCTGAACTTATGATTTACAAACCAGAGCACACATTAAGATCTCAAGATGCCGGTCTGCTTATGACTCCAAGGATTAATAAAAAAATAACAACAACAACATGTATTTATATAGCACATTTTCATACAAAAAGGAGATCAAAGTGCTTATATAATAGTGGGAGGTCGAGTTTTTAGTTACACGGCCCCTAAACTTTGGAATGGTCTGCCTGCTAATGTAAGAGATGCCCCTTCGGTCTCAGCTTTTACAACCCAGCTGAAGACTCACTACTTCAGTTTAGTACACCCTGACTAGAGCTGCTGATTAACTGTACAGACTGCATTTCTGTTGTTAGTCTTTATCACTAAAACAGAAGTAACATGATAGTTACAATTTGTTACTAACCCTCACCTATTTTGTTTCTCTTCTCAGTACTCAAATGTGGCACTTGGTGCCACGGCCCACTTGCCAAGTTGTTTTGCCTGCCTAAGGTAAAGTCATCCATGATGAAGGATCGCAGGAATCATGGCGTAGAGGGGTCCTTTCATCGGATTGGCTGGCCAAGCAATGTTTCAGCTGTGGAATGGCCAAATGGGGGAGGCACAGTGGGTAGCACTGCTGCCTCGCAGTTAGGAGACCCAGGTTCGCTTCCCGGGTCCTCCTTGCGTTGAGTTTGCATGTTCTGCCCGTGTCTGTGTAGGTTTTCTCGGGATATGTGTGTGCTTGGTCTGTGTGTGTGCCCTGCAGTGGGCTGGCGCCCTGACCAGGGTTTGTTTCTTGCCTTGTGCCCTGTGTTGGTTGGGATTGGCTCCAGCAGACCCCCGTGACCCTGTAGTTAGGATATAGCGGGTTGGATGGATGGATAATACAATGCATTGCATTTTTTATTCCAATAGATGACACATCACAAACATTAGCACTGCTTTTAGAAATCCCATAGCAAATGCCATATCAAAGAGACACACAGATACGATACACAGACACTTGTCCTTTTGGTAAAGTGGATATTACACATGCCAGCAAAAGTGAGATATTATCATTGCAAATAAAAGGTGTGCTCTTTTATATATTAGTATTTCTACTGGTTCATCTTTTTAATCAGAAAGACACAAAATATTGGCACAAAAATGTACTGAAATATATTTTACAATACATCTTTATGTATACTACCGTGGCTGTCCGTTTGTCTGTCCAAGATTTTAAAACCACCTGTAGCTTGCAAACCCTTTGACCTGAAATTTGGTACACATATACTACATGACGTCTGCTATCCGCTTTCATGGTGACGATTTTCATTTATTTTATTGTAAAATCAGCTCTCAGCGGCAGCCAGCAGGGTGGCCGTGTGGCGCATGCATAAGGGTGCCATTCTCATCCCTATCACCTTCGCTGTCACTTCCCCTACCTCTTCATATGTTAAATCATTATTGAGGCAGATTGAAGATTTAAGTGCCAGCTTAAGGGCAAAATGAAAGAAAATGTACTAAGTAATTGCAACACAAACATTGACTTAATCAGTTTGAAGAAGAGAAGAATCGGGCCGCTAGGGTGGAGAAAAGAAAAGCTGCTCAGGAAGCAGCAAGCACATCAACCTCTGAGTAAACGAATGGTAAACGTACAGAGAAAGTGGATGAAAACTCAAGTCAAGTGTACCTGTATTCACTGCACGTTATCGTACAGTGCACCATTACTGGTGTAGTAATAAATTGCATTGCATTTTTCATTCCAACAGATGGTGCATTGCAAACATTAGCATGCTTTTGCAGATCACATACCAAATGGCATAACACAGTGTCAAATCAACCTAACAGACACACAAATACAGACACACACACACACGCTTATCCTTTTATTAAGGTGGATATTACACGTGCAGGGTAAGGTGAGGTACTATCATTTTAAATAAGATGTCTTTTTTATTTAAGAGATATTTTCTATATTAGCATTTCAGCTGTTTCATCATATTAATCAGAAAAACACAACATGTAGGCACAAAAATGTATTGAAATGTATTTTCTACTGCATGTAGAAACAAAATGCATTGCATTTTTCATTCCAACAGATGGCACATCACAAACATTGGCACTGATTTCATGAATCCCACACCAAATGGCTTATCAAAGAGACTAATAACCAAAGAGACACACAGTTATTTGTCCTTTTAACAAGGTGCATATTATATGGGCATGGAAAGGTGAGGTGTTATATTTTAAAACAGAAGTGTACTCTTTTATATATTAGTATTTCTGCTGTTTCATTATTTTAATCAGAAAGACAGAAGATGTAGGGTGGTCTCAGACAGTGCTGAGGTCTTTATCTGTTAACCTTTGGGGTTCATGACCTCCCCCGTTTGTAATGGTTGCTTCCAAAGAAGTGGTGTGAGCTTTAAATTGCTCACCTCTATAGTATAAGTGTGTTTGAGCTGATGCTAGAATTACCCTGTACTGGATAAAGTGAATCAGTAAAAGTGAGCACTGGTTATGATTGTTTATTCATATTCATCTGTTGTCAGACTGGCTTAATTCAATACGGAGTCTCAAGTGACTGAAGGCGAGTCTGTCTCAGCTTATTATTCTTATTCTGTGCATTTTTTAATGTTATATTGTACTTTCCGAGATTCATCTTAGATTGCATGGTGCTGTTTTATTGTATTAAATCAGATGTATTCTTTTCATGCCAACAATATCACACTACACTTGAAATGATTATCATTCTAATGTTTATTGTACCTTAAACGTTTAATTAAGCTTTCAACAGACTGGCGGTTGTTTGTATTTACATTTTATATTTTACAAGAACAGGTTATTATTCTAATCCATGCTTTGAAGCCCAATGTTTTATCTTTTGAAAACATGGCTCGTTACTCTCAAGTCAGAATTCACTTTTAAGGAGATGCAGCTGTTTGTCTTTCGCTGCGCCGTGGAGCGGCTGATAATGCGGGGTTTCGCGGTACTTTGCGTCCTGCGCGGTTTCTGTTTCTGGTGGCCTCTTGTGTATTTAGGTATTTATTTTATTTTAATATTTTATTCACGGTTCTTCACATCGTTTAGCTAATTGTACAACTCAGAATTGCTCCGTTGTAAAAAGTTGCTGGCGTCCCGTCCATGACAAGGCGCCGATTTTCCTCATATCCGCTGAGAAAATGGACGTAAGAAGCATCGGCATTCTCAAGTCTCCCGTTAGGAATCAGGTGTAACTTCTGTTTCAGTTACTTTGCGCAAATCAATGGGTCGTTAATGAATAGCCACACTGTCTCTCGGTGCGGAAAAAGAACGAGCAGCCGGCATGCACTTATTAACCCACATCCATTTGAATTTTCAGTACTGATTTTACTGGTTTGCCACATCTATGGTTTTGTGAATTGTCCCCTATACGACTGGCCCCGTGTTACACTTACCCTGTCAGCTGGCCAAACTCGCCGGTCGCGTTCCCTGCCGATTCTTTGTCTTGTACCGCGATCCTGCCCACGCCAATCTGGAGTTTTGCAGAGGAACGATTGTTCTTCGGAGACAACACAGCTGCCGGTAGCCCGGGTCTCCCCTTCTTTGCCTCGCGGGTCAAGTTCTTAAGCTGAAGCCCGAGAGAGAGAGCGCAGCCGAACAGCACGAGGAGGCAGGCGCACCGCGGGAGAAACCGCTGCTCTCTACTTAGCATCGCCGCGTCCGTCCTTCTGTTGCCGAAAAAAAAATCTGACTGCGTTTACATGCAGCCTACAGTTAAAAGTCGCTTTTGTGTAAAAAATAGTAAATAGAAAGAATAAAAAAAATCACAAGCCGCAACTAAGCCACTTCATTAGTATTAATCGATTATGTATATCCAGTCTCGCTGATCAAAAGAGTAGTTACTTTATGTAAAACTTTTTTAATCGTTCTTTTCTTGCACAGGCTGCTTCCTCTCTAAACGGTTTAAACTAATGAGTCTTTTTTGTGCTCTTGAAGGAGCAGATTAAGCCATTATTCTTGCGGAAGAATGGGAGGAAAAAAAAAACCTCCCGCTTGATCCGACGTCTGTTAGATTACGGGGTGTCTAAGCTCTCTCTTTTTTAACACGTTTTCCTTTGATGTTTAGTTACCGCTATAGAAAATAGACAAGAGTGGGCGGAACTCAAAAACCCGAAGCCAATTGGAATTGAAGTAGAAAACTCGGCAGCTCTAATTCTTTAGAAAGTAACCAATTAGATCATAGGGGGCAGGGCTGGGTTTGAGCAGGTGTAGATGTGAATTAGAAAATTAACGGGCTTCATTCCGGCATTTTCTCCTTAGCTAGAAACGCTTAAATTACAGTTCCGATGGAATTGTTAATCAAGCTTACAGGCTCTGAGAATATTTTGTCAGGTAAGTAAGTAAGTTAGTAAGTTATATTACAAAATAACGACGATCGTTATGTTGCGAGGCTTTAGCCATGTGTTTCCAAATAAGCTCCTGACGGCACCTGTGCGCGAAGGGTTTCATTCCAACTGAACTAACAATTAAGACAGTCATCCAGTGATTAATGCTGTACTTAAAAAAAAAAAAAACTTTAACTTGAAACAGCATTAAAACCTTTAATATACATTATTACTGACAAGTCAAGCAACTTGACACTTTTTATTGGCTAACTAAAAAGATTACAATATGCAAGCTTTCGAGGCAACTCAGGACCCTTCTTTAGGCAAGATTAATGATTACATCTCCCCTGAAGAAGGGGGCTGAGTTGCCTCAAAAGTTTACGTATTGTAATATTTCTAGTTAGCCAATAACAGGTGTCATTTTGATTGACTTCTCACTACATTAATAGTGGCTAACACGGTACAACACCCTGTTATTACTGACAGAAAGCTATAGATTGTATTTTATCATATTTTCTTAACATATCTGTCTACTTCCGTTGAATTGATGTCATTTTTCTTTTCTTTTTTCTATATAATTTTTAATGTTTTGCAAAAGGTGTACATTATCCAATGCTGGCCAATAGTGTGGACAAAGTGTGGTGTTAAAATCTCTAAAGATCTTACAGTTTCACTAGGCATTTGTCCTGTTTTTTTTTTTTTTTTTTTGCATTACAATCTGGAGTTAAAATGGAGTATTGTGGGTTTAGCAGCATTTGATTTACACAACAACAGCATTTATTTCTATAGCACATTTTCATACAAACAATGTAGCTCAAAGTGCTTTACATGATGAAGAAAGAAAAAAAGAACAAAATAAATAATTAAAATTAGGGAACACCAATTAACATAGAATAAAAGTAAGGTCTGATGGCCAGGGAGGACAGAAAAAAAAAAACAAAAAAAACTCCAGACAGCTGGAGAAAAAATAAAATCTGCAGGGGTTCCGAGGCCACAAGACCATCCAGTCCTTTCTAGGCATTCTACCTAACATAAATGATCTCAATCAGTCCTCGTGGTATTCAGGGTTCACATGGAAGAACTTGATGATGACGGTCACGTGGACTTCTAGCCTTTAATCTATCAATGTAAGGACATCACGGTGCTTTGACCAGGTGGTGGTGGCGCAGATCAACACCACAGAAAACCGGAAAAAGAACAGAAGAGAAAGTAGGGGTTAGTACAGATTTTGGAGCCACCATGAATAATAATGATAATTAACTGAATATACACAACATGCAAACCCCGTTGAAAGTACAAAATATTTATTATTTTGTAGCAATAATTAAGACAAACACACAGAGATCCTGATCATGTAGAGATATTTACCCTCCCAAACAACAACAACATTTATTTCTATAGCACGTATTCATACAAATGATGTAGCTCATCTTTACAAGATGAAAAGGAAGAAATATTAAAATAAAATTAGGCAATAGTAATTAACAAAGAATAAAGTAAAGTCCAATGGCCAGGGAGAACAGAAAAATAAACTCCAGATGGCTGGAGAAAAAATAAACACAAAATCTGCAGGGGTTCCGAGGCCATGAGACCACCAAGCTCCCAGTAGGCATTCTACCTAATATCAATGATCAATACTTTGTCAGAAAGTCAATAACTTGTTGAGCCCCCCTTTTGCTGAAAACGGAGCTGCAAGTCTTTTGTTGAATGTCTCTATTAGCTGAGCACATTTCACATCTGGGATTGTCACCAATTCCCCGAGGCACAACTGCTTGAGCTCCTTCAGGTTTGATGGGTTGTGTTGATGTACAGCCATACCATACCATATTTATTTGTTGAGCGCTTAAAAACACAGCATTACAACTGACCAAAGCGCTGTACAGTTACAACAAGCAGGACTAAAAGCAAAATATTAAAAATAAACATTAAGAGAGAATTAAAACAGAGATACTAAAAACAGGTCAAGGGACCAAATAAAATAGAGAAAATAGCAAAAGACAAGTGGAAAATGAAACAGGTTAAGAATTAAAAGCCAATGTGAAGAAGTGCGTTTTTAGGCGAGATTTGAATGTGGCGACTGAAGCCATCTTCAAGTCATGACACAGATTCTTATTTGGATTGTGGTCTGGCAGGGCCGTTCTTAGCAGTTTGGGGGCCCTACGCGGTTCAGAAATGTGCAGGCCCAGGAAGGTGTTCTAATAAAACGTCTGTAGAGAACGATAAAATTTAGGATGAGGAGAGTATCTTGACACACAACGTGAGTGGCTGGCACAGACGGCTGCAGTGCCAGGGGCATCACAGGGGCCCCAGGCCCACAGCCCAACAACAAAAAAAAAAAAAGAAAATTGTAAGTCGGGGCCCTACACAGATGTGTAGTTCTCGCATGCCTAATAGCGTCCCTGCGTCTGGGCTTGGCCATTCTAAGACACTTAAATGTTTCCCTTTAAACCACTCCAGTGTAGCTTTAGCAACATGTTTAGGGTTATTGTCCTGCTGGAAACCTTCATCACAGGCTCAAATCCTGGACAGACTGAAACAGGTTTTCCTCAAGAGTTGCCCTGTATTTAGTGATGTTAATCTTTGCTTCAATCCTGACCAGATTTCCTATCCCTGGTGACAAAACCTGATGCTGCCACCACCATACTTCACTGTGGGAATGGTGTTCCTGTGGTGACAGCAAGTGTTGGGTTTGCATCACACATGATGTTTCCCATGATAGCCAAAGAGTTTTTCTCATCTGATCAGAGATACCCCGGGGAGTCCACCACATGCTGTTGGGCAAACTCCAAATGTGCTTTCTTATTTTCTTAAAGCAATGACTTTATTTTTTATGGTGACTCTTCCATAAAGCTTTTGCAGTATACGGCTGAATGTGGTCCTATGGGAAGATACTCCCATCTCCGCTGTGGATCTTTGTAGCTCCTTCAGTGTTATCCTTGGTGTCTTAGTCACATCTCTGATTAGTGCCCCAGCGCCCGGTTTGAGAGTTTTGGTGAGGGACCTTCACTTGTCAGTTTTGTAGTGGTGCCATATTCTTTCCATTTTGCTGTAATGGTGTAATGGTGCTTGGTGCAGGGGCAGGGGTCACCATAAAGCAAAATTAGGCATTTGCCTAGGGAGTAAATCATAATGGTGTGTGTGTGTGTGTGTTGGGGGGGGGACCTAGCTGCATGGATTAGCTACCAAACAGTCAGTTGATGCACTAATAAGCTTGGCCTAAAGTCCAAAACAACCTAGCACTGGTACTGGCTGCGTGGGATATTCAAAATTTGAGATATTTCTTATAAACCAACCCTGATCTGTACTTCTCCACAGCTTTGTCTCTGACCTGTTTGGAGTGCTCCTTGCTCTTCATGTTGCTTGTGTAGTGGTGTTACAGTGTCAGGGGCCTTTCAGAACAGGTCTGTTTATATAGACATCCTGTGGTGGATCATGTGACACTTTGATTGCACACAGGTGGACCCTAATCAACGAATGAAGTGACTTCTCAACTGAATTGGTTGGACAGGATCTTACTTAGGGGTTTCATAGCAAAGGGGATGAATACATATGCACTCGAAACTTTTTTTATACTGTATGTTTACAAGGATTTTTATTTACATTTCACTTCAACAATCTGGACTATATCATTAAGTCCGTTACGTAAAATCCAAATGAAAAGCCATTCTAATTCCAGATTGTAGTTTGACAAAACAGAACAAATATTGAGGGGGATAGATACCTTTGCAAGTCGCTGAACTGGGATTCCATTCACTGGAACACATGAGTAGGGTCGGTTCACCGACAAAAGCGCGATAGATATATGCGCCCTGACAAAACCGTGACAGACAAATGAGCGCCGACATACCCGCTAACTGGTTTTCGACAAATGCGCGCCGTCAAAATCGCGAGAGAGGCCAAGAGAGTGGGATGCGTACGTGCGCATTATGTACACATTATGTGCTAGGTTAGAACTGTTATAACTGCTGATGGCATGCCGCGAACAAATAACTCAGTCGAGGGTTGGCATAGATCGTCATATACAAAGCGGAATTACCAGCAGTCAGGCAGCCAGCAAGTCTAAATACGCTCAACTATCAAGACGTCTTGCTGCAATTCTTCCTGCATATGCAGGGCGTGATCTTAAGGACTATCTGCGTACCGTGCTGATGGCATGCCGTGTCTCATAATATTGACTTCTAAAATAAACATTATTATATATGCTTTAAACTAGTAATTCATATTTAATGAAACTTTCGCAATTTTGTCGGGGCGATTTTGTCGGCGCGATATTGATGCCGCGTTGTAATCGGCGTTATTTTGTCGCCGCGCATATGTCTATCGCGCAAATAACGGGTCACAAGTAGGGTCAAGGAAAATACAAAGAAATGAGCCACAAAAGGTTTGGGGCCACCACCCATATGTTGTCCCTGGCTGCAAAATGGAGATAATTGATGTTTACAGGTTTGAATCCAAAATAGAACTGACTCAAAAGCACAAAGATGGTGGCTTTAAAGGAGAGAGAAGGATTTGACATCAACTGGAAGGAATGTCGTCGGGGCCAGGCGGGAGAAGAGAGAGAAAGAGTTAGTGTACTCCGCCACCCCCTGGTCTGGCATGGAATTACTCTCATTCAGGCCCTTCACCAGCCTCCCATGAGCACATGTGTAAGAGAGACCCTTTTCCAGGTAGGTTGGGTGTGCAGTGGGTGTCAAAAGAAGGAGTTCAATACAATACAATACAATGCACAGAACTGAACACAAGTAATCCTCGATATCATGATAATATTACAAGTACAGTGCAGAATTTAACAGTAGATCATATCACATAATATGAATTGGAATTTGTTTAGAAATAATGACATTACTTCCGGTTCTGGCAAATATGATGATGTCACTTCTGATCCCGGGCTTTAAAGTCATCATCTTTGCATCTCTGAATCTGTTCTGTTTTGAACTTTATACTAAACACAATTCTTGATAGATAGATAGATAGATAGATAGATAGATAGATAGATAGATAGATAGATAGATAGATAGATAGATAGATAGATAGATAGATAGATACTTTATTAATCCCAAGGGGATTTGCAGCCAGGGCATATTACACGGGTGGCTGCCCCAAACCCACACTATGATGCCTGCTATCTCCATTGGTAAACCCTTTTGGTATTTTGTCCAGATTGCATGCTTGTCTGTTTCTCTTCCATGTACAAATCCAGGGGGATTCATTGCTGAAGATGGGCCAGCATCACTTTGTAGCTATTCTGGCTGTTCAAGCAGTCAGTGACGATGACACCTGCACACTATTGAGTTAAAGAGCCAAGATTAAGGTTGTTTGCATAAAGATTCAAGTGATGGATGGAGTAATGAGAAGGAATAAAAAGGAGCAGACAAGGTGTTTGACACAAAACGTGTAAAGAATGCATTCTGAGGCCGCGTTAAGCTTACTTGACATCGCAAGTGCGTTTATTCATCATTCTGAAAGTGCAGAGCTCAGACTTGGAATGAACCCAACATCACTGCCGGCTGAATCAATAGAATGGCCGGCAGTTAGAAAACACTTGGATTTGATTAGTGGGGAAAGCGTTCAGTGCGGCTGTGTATGGCATACAGATACAAAGAAATGACTCGAGTCTTTTAGTCCAGAAATAGATAAAAAGCTACGAGCGCCCATAAATAAGTTGTTGTGTCCTGGAGGGTAGGTGATGAATGCCTGTCTCTGCTTGGCTCTGTCCTGGCAGCATTTGAACAGTAAGTAGGCCAGTACCAACCCTGGATGACATTTAAGTTTAATCACAGGGCACTTTGACACTGGGTGCCAGCCCATTGTAGGGCACACTTATGTACACACCCACACTCATACAACATCCATACAGACTGGACCAGTTTAGAGCCAGCCATAAAATACATTTACATGCTGTAATAGGTGGAAAAAATTAAGTTTGTTCAAATTATTAAATAAGACTCGAAATATGTATCTTGTTCTTATGTTTGGATAATTTAGATAAGATGTAACTTTTGAGGGAATAAACTCTGGAACCAAGACTATAACTATATCATAGAGCTCATGAGGGAAAAAATACCATTACTTTTAATTGTGTGTATTTAACCCGTGTGTACTGAACGAACAATAAAGCGAAATCTTTAAAAAATTGCATGAAATCATTAAGTATAGCATTTTGCTGTAAAAATGCTGTTTTGCATACAACAATACCACATTACAACGTTTTTCTTTCTTCCGTCAAAGATGGCCGGACTGCTGTATCCCAGCAACACCAGGCCCCAACAAACATGGCTTTCTCGATTGTCCCAGTTCAATGGTGTACACTATGATGGACAGACTATTATCTACTAAAGGTGTTTCAACTTTCAAAGGATGCTTTCTATGTTTTCCACTTTCTACAGTTCAGTTACAGTGATTTTTTGTTTTTGTAAAGATGTTTTTGAATCTTGTAGCTATCATATTGTAATTTGCATACACAGTATAATTTCTTTATCAACTATACATGTTCTAACAGAATAAGATCTGCCCTTTAAAATGATATGCAGGCCAGGGGTCTTTATTAATGGATGTGTATACTATGAATTCTTTTTTTAAAACAGTGAACATGGAAAAAATAACATTTTTTTTGTACTTCTTCAAAACAGTAACACTAGATATTCTACTTGTATTTAGTTCATAATATTTATTTCTAGGTGTCCCTGAGACATTTTCTCATACTCTTTTATAGTGTTTCAAGGGTTATTCACACACCTATGGAAATAAAAATAACATTTCCCTCCATGGCCTAGTAATTCTGGCCCTCTAATTTCATTTTGCCTCTCACCCCATCACCACATAATAGTTAATGTGTGATGAGCATACTGGAACAAAAATGGCGGCTGTCACATCATCCAGGTGGATGCCGAGGCCACTGACATCCTTTACAATGTCGCCCAAGTTGCTCAGTCCTATAGCGTGAAGTTCAATGTGGAGAAGACCAAAGTCTTGTCAACTGATGAACTCTATGGCCATTCATCTCAATTACATTCAGGTTGAACAGGTCCAAGAATTGGAGTACCTTGGATGACTGATACAGGAGTGAAAGTGGCATGCATACTGAAATCACCAGCCAGGTTGGCCAAGCTACTGTGGCTTTTGCATCCCTCAAATTGTGCCTGTGGTGATAGAAAAACATATCCATCAAGACCAAAGCTCATCTCTTCAGTACATTGATCCTGCCTATTTTGCACTATGGATTAGTGAGTTGGACGATGTCTCAATCTGATATCAATAAACTTGAAGTTTTCCAAATGCAGTGCCTACATCAGATTCTTGGTGCCTCAGTCCATAATCACATCTGAAAGGACACTATTCAAATTCGATGCAAGCAGCATTCCAGAATTGAAGAAGAAACTCAGAGATGCAGACTGTGATATTTCGGACACATATGCAGGATAGCAGACAGAAGGCTTCCACACAGATTGCTACTGTGGCAACGACCATCACAATGAAAGGTGCAGAAGGCAGTACTGGAAATGACCTGGATGAAATAAATTGAAGATAACCTCAGAAATTGCCAAATCAACTTGAGGGAATCTAAAAACATTGCAGTTGACCAACAGGATGAAAGAAATCTGAAACAAATCTCATCATGAAAGAAATTCTGGGACCCAGTGGCACCCAAGGCAGCATACTGGCTCTGAGGTCACCCTCATCCAGCTGTTTGCTAGGGACCGAAAAAGAAGAAGGATGCTACACATTAGTGGTGGTTGAAATGGCTCTCCTCTCACTATGTAAGAGCTTTGAGTACCGAGAAAAGTGCTACATAAATCTATTATTATTATCGATATTCAAAGTGCTTTTTTGGCAAAACATTACTGAGTTTTACAATTTATTCTGCTGCAACATGTTTTGACAGTTAGGGGTCACTGTTGCCCCTTGAACGCTCAGACAACACGACCAGACACACAGTAAAAAGTCCCAATAATTAATTTATAACAACAGTAGTGCACAAAGCACCTCCACCTCCACAATACTCCAATAATGAATCAATAACATAATAATATAATCACTAATCCTCCACTCCCAGCAGCCCAGTCACCCTTCCTCCCAATAGCCCTCCCCCTGGGATCTCCCAAAGTCCTTTTATAGTCCATGACCCGGAAGTGCTTCCATCCCTTAGTCCATGTGATTTCCCAGCACTTCCGGGTCAGATGAAAACTCCTTCTTTTCTTCAGGCCGGAAGTACGTCATTTCTTCTGTCCCCATGATATGGCTATATGGAAAATACCCTTCCCTGACCCTTCCTGCAGTGTCCTCTGGCAGTACCCCTAGTTATCCAGCAGGGCTGTGAATTAAAACTCCAAGGTCCATGATGCCCTGCTGGAAATCGAGGCACCTCCATGTTGCAGGGAGGGCTCCATCTAGCGGCTTGGGGATATTGGCCGGGATAAACTGGCGGCCATATATCATAATGTGTATACAACATAACTCCAGGTGTAAAAATTCTGAAGAAAATGTCTGACTTTTATTTTAAGAGGTAGAACTTGAATATTGAGTGAAGGGTGATAAAACTATAGCCAGTTATACCAAAGTAGCAGAAAATCGAAAAAAAAAACAAAAAACTGAGTTTAAAGGGCTTAGTGGAAGTTTAGAAGAAGGATAGGAGCAACAAAATGCAGGCACAGGACTAATGACTGAAAGCAACATACTGTGAGTATATTGGGTGAAAAGCTGCACTGACCGACACCCTGCATGAGACTAAAAGGATGGGCTTACAAAGGTTTAGAGATAAACATTTTAGACAATATTGTGGGCCATGTCTGAGACCACTTTAGAAAAGGAGACCGTTAGAGCTGTTTTTCTTTTGAACTATCAGCTAAACATACTGATGGGAAGTTTAACAGAGTCTTGAATTCTGGGAAGGATATGAAAATGTAAAGCAAATGTTGAAAATAGGTGTTACTGTTTATTAGAATGTACAGTATGTCTTTAAACTTGCAAAAACTAACCAGTGTGTATATGCTTGTAAAATGTGAAATAGGGGTTTTGGGAACATTGCTCTTTAACCTGTGTCTCATAATTCAGGTTGACAGGTGTAAAGAACATGGGAAATTCTTAGTTTTTTGACTTATGTCACTTACCGAAAATAAGTAAAGTAAAGTAAATATAAAAAATAAAATCAAGCCATGATATATG
Organism: Polypterus senegalus; assembly: GCF_016835505.1. NCBI lineage: Eukaryota > Metazoa > Chordata > Cladistia > Polypteriformes > Polypteridae > Polypterus > Polypterus senegalus. The sequence goes on from NC_053164.1 coordinate 24,126,041, forward strand.
GTAAGAGAATTCACATGTACTGGCGCAACACAAGTGCTGTACAGCTATGGAGAAAGGTAGACGGCATTGAGCTTTTGATATGAGAAAAGTGAAATGCTGTGCTTATTATAAGATTAGAGGCATAGGCAGTTCTGAAGTCAGACCAAACCATCATGATGTCAGAGGATGAAAGTAGAGCATAACCTAAATGCACCCCAACAGAGAAGTGGGCAAAATCTGTGCCATGAAGGCAGCACACACCTTTAAGAATACCTGAGCTGGATTAAAAAGAATGGGCCCTTCTAGTATTTAATCCCTGGTGTCACACACATGTGAGTAGGAGTCAACTAAAGGGCCTGAATAATGGCAATTCCACGTCCGACTAGGGGGTGGCAGGGTGCACTAACTGTCTTTCTCAGTCCCTTGTATAACATTCTCAGGAAATCCTGCAGGGTTGGATGACATCACTTCTGGTTTCCCGGTGCATTCGATGATATCATTTCCAGTCCCCAGCTCTGATAATGTCACTTCCGGTCCCGCCTCTGATGACGTCACTTCCTACACTGGCCATTAAAGTCGCAATCTTGATTCAATACTGCAGTTCTGTTTTGGACTCTACTGTGTTGGTTGACCCAGTTCTGACAGCATTTCCGGGTGTGGTAGAATTAAGGGCTCAGCAGCTCTCCAGGCACAAATGGCGGTGGCCATGGGCCCCAACAGGGTTGAGCTTCCATGCTCCAAACCCATGGTACAGGCAAGCGGCACGGTGGCCCGGGTTCACTTCCCGGGTGCTCCCTGCGTGGAGTTTGCATGTTCTCCCCGTGTCTGCATTGGTTTCCTCTGGGTACTCTGGTTTCCTCACACAGTCCAAAGACATGCAGGTTAGGTGGATTGGCGATTCTACATTGTCCCTAGTGTGTGGTTGTGTGTGTTTGTGTGCATGCCCTGCGGTGGGCTGGCGCACTGTCTGGGGTTTGTTTCCTGCTTTGCACCCTATGTTGGCTGGAATTGGCTCCAGCAGACCCCCATGACCCTGTAGTTAGGATATAGTGAGTTGGATAATGGATGGATGGATATCCTCTAAGTCCCTCTAAGTGAGAATTAGATTTTTTCCAATTTCAAGTAGCATTGAACATCGGTTACACGCTGACTTAAAAGAGGTGAGTTAGAATTCTTCCAGTTGAGCAAGATAAGTCTATGTGTTAGTAGTGTGGTAAAGGAAGTTACAGTTTGTTTGTCCTTCTCCACTTTAAGGCCATCTAGGAGTACACTAAACACAACTGTTAGGACTGATTGTGACACCAAGGCTGTCTGATAGGCAGTGAAAGAACCAGGGGCATCAGCGAGCACCAAACACGATCACACCAAGTCCCAGGTTCAAATAACAGTGCATTTATTGCATTTATTTACTCCTCTAGAATGTTAACAAAGTATAGCACTAAGTTAACACAAGCACAAGATTCTATCCTCAATACTTCTCACCACCATCACCACTACACTGCTTTCCTCCAACTGAGTGTTGATCCACACCAGGGGTGCCCAATGCGTCGATCTCGATCAACTAGTAGATCGCAAAGGTAGTGCAGGTAGATCGCGTTGCGTTCAAAAAATTTTTTTTAAACGTTAGTATATCATATATCCTCCCTATGGCATTTGCCACTTGATTGACATACGGGGCGGCCAGTCTGAGATCTCTTCTCTTCTAACACACTGGTCATCCCGCACGCACGATCAAACGCGTGAGCTACTGCAAAACTCCGGCTGTGATCTAGTTAGCCTTCTAATTTATATCGACTAAAGATGGGATTTAAAAAAAATTGTTTGGGGAGAGTATGGGCTGGATGTGGAATTGGAAGAGGATTTTTTTTCTCACAATGTCACAATCGAAGTGCGTTTGTCTGATCTGTCAATCTGTCATTGCTATTCCAAAGAAGGAAAATGTGGAAAGGCACTTTCGAACTGTTCATAAAAACTACGAAACTGACTTCCTTCCGAAAAGAGATCTGAGAAAGAGAAAGGAGAGGGAACTAAAATCGCAGTTAATTGGACAGCCGTCATTTTTCACTCGGTTGAATTCAAAAGCTCCTTGACTGCATTATTCGGCTCTACTTATTTATGTGAGTCAGCCTTTTCTCACATGACGATTATTAAATCCAAATACTGTACTGTAGTGACCATAAATGTATTGAATTGTTATTGTGCCATAAAGGTTATTCAGTTATGCAAGGTACGACAACATATATTTTATGTATAAAATATACTCATATATATATATATATATATAATTTTTAATGTAGGTAGATCATTTCGACCTGGTCATTTTAAAAGTAGCTCGCAAGCTGAAAAAGTGTGGGCACCCCTGATCCACACCATTCCAGCTCTGAATCCTTTGGATAAGGGAGGGTGGTCCCTTTTATTAAGGAGAAGGATCCCTTTCTCCTCCCTGACCAGAATACCTATTGTTCCACTAGGAGTCTCCTGTCTGAGTAAGGAGTCATCCCCTCTTCTGGCTGGAATGCCTGTCCCACCCATGTGGCATCAACAAGGCATGCAAAGATATTTGTCCTACATGTTAATTCGTGGGCCTGCCAAGAAAATTGTGCCCCAGCAAGGCTGGGGCTCGATTGCAATGTTCACAGGTTGACTCTTGCCCTGGAAACATTTTGGACAATTTTAAGCAAAATAAATACACTTGATAAAAGTGCTTCTGGGAGAATGTCCCTGGAGCTTTATGCCAAGTCACATCAGCTGTTATGCCCACAGATTAAGAAATGAACCATTCAAAGAAATGAACACCATTCCTACTGTGAAATATGGAGGAGAGTTATGTTTTAGGGCTGTTTAGCTGTGTGGTCGACAGGGTGCCTTGTGTCTGTGCAGGGAACAATAAAATCTCATGACCAACAAGACATTCTGGAGAGAAGCATCAGAAAGCTCTGCTTCAGTCACAGGTCATGGATTCCTCAACAGTATAATGAGCCAAAACACAAAGAACTGCTAAGAACAAAACATTGGACTGTTCTGAAATGGCCTTCTCTGAGCCCAGATTTGAATCCTACAAACTTCTATTGATTAAACTGAAACATGCAGACTAGAGAAGGTCCTCTTCAAACCTGACACAGCTGCAGCAGCTTGAGCAATGGAAAGGCACTATATAAATAAAATAATAATTATTATTATTTGCTCAGTAAGATTGGGCCAAACTACTTGTGGACAGGTGCAGAAGTCTCATTGAGAGCTCCAGGAACTGCTTGTTTCCAGTGATTGCTTCTAAAGGTTATGATAGGGACTCATTATTTTTCTCCATCCAATTTTCATTTGTGTTATTTTTTTAAATATTCTGTATGAATCAAAAAAACTAAAGCAAAGTGTGATTTTTTGTTAAATTTACAATAAACAATGATGGTGCCAATTACATTGGTCAGTTTCAAGTTATTTCAGAGACAATTTCGGTTTTTTCTCTTTTCTTGGAGGAGTAATGACAAATCTACCCACGTCTTTGTTTGTCATGAATTGGAGCTTCCATGAAAGCAAAAGGGTGTGAGTCCTCAATAATGCCTCACAAACGCTTCACTGGCCAGGCCAGGCCTGTTTTGCCTACCTGGAAAATGCCTCACCTTGGTGGGCTTACATTTCGCTCAAATAGCTGGTCTTTGTCTTTGAATTTCACAAAAACTCCAACCAGAGGCGGGAAACTGAAAACATTGGCTTGTGCAAAGACAGGTTAAAGAAAGAATCTTTATTTAAAAATTGCAAGAAATTTAACTAAGGTGCCACAGAGCAACCAGATGCATTAAAGCATTAAAAGAGCTGAACAAGTACTCCAAAAAATCCAGTAACCAGAATCCAAAGAGAGAGCAAAATTATATAAAAAAAGACAAATCCAACCATAAACAATAATACACACACCCCAGAAGACTTAGCAATGATTCCCACTGAGCTGCCTGTCTCCACAGCCTTTCCAGAGCTGGTGGTTCCTAAATCGAGGTGGACAGGAAGCCCTGCCTCTTGGGTTTCTACTCACAAAAAACATGGAACATACCCACAGATGCCCAAAGAGATAGTTCACCAATACATAATCAGATAGGAAACCAATAAAATGACATTAAGATACATATTTTGCCTTGTGAGGAATGGCTGGGAAATTTATCTGGATGGTACCCCCTCTGAATGGTAGGAGAGAGTATGCAAAGGGCATTGTATCCCTAGAATACTAGATAGCAGCTCACATGGGTTGCAGCAGCGCCGTGGATTCCCACATTGCAGCTTGGAAACTGTAGTTCTTTGGCTCAGCCCTATTGGGTTTTGAAGGTACTGCCAGGGAGTGCTGTGGGGACTGGCAATCCTTTTTTTGTGAGGCTCCCACTTTACCCGGAAACTTTGTGGACACAAGAAGTATTTCCAGGTATTACTTAAAAGGAACCGCCTGACACAGAGTTGGGAGGAGGTGGACAAAGCTTGCTGGAGCAGCTGAGGAGACAGAGAGAGAAAGAGAGAAGACAATGGAGAGATGACAGAGAAGCAGAGAGTGCTACTGTGCTTATTGTAACTGCGTATTGGTGCTGTGGGAAATGCTAATGGGAAGTGTTTCACACCAATAAGATCCTCTGGTTTGTTGGGACTTGTATCCAAGCCTGTGTTGTGTTTGGGGAGCTGGAGTACCCTCTGGTGGCCACAGCCTATAAAATGTTATATAGACTCCGGCCCCCTAAACTGTAACTCTAAACTGGATTAAGCAGGTTTGGCAGTTAATCCAGAGTGAATTCAAAAGGGTTCAGAGCCCTTCACTTTCTACACACTTTATTGTGTTGTGGAAATTCATTTGGAATGGAAAAATTTGCCATTATTGCTCATCAGTCTACACTTGATAACTCATAATGAGTAAGTAAATTCATGTTTTCAGAAAGGTTTGTACATTTGTTCAAAATTCAAAACCTGAAATCTCTTTAATTTCTATAAGTATTTGTACTTTTTGTTGTGGCACTCCAAATTGTGCTTAGGTGCAACCTGCTTTGGTTTAGTTATCCATGGGATGTGTCACGGACTTGACCACCTGTTCACAAACTTCCACTGCATGAAAAGAGCTGTATCCGGACAAATATGGTAAGGGAAATCTCCGCTAAACTATACGTTTGACAGATGTATGAGGTAGAGTGCTTGGAAAGGTAGCATGCAAAAGGAAATTTTGTGAAACAACCAGATACCTTACGTATGTGGATGTATACAGGAATTGGTGGAAGTTTCAAAGAATCCTCACAGCTAGCAATGAGGTGTGATGGCTGTGAGGTGTAAGAGCCTTTCATATGTTAATGACTATCAAGTAGAGGTGTTGTCTTTGTTATCATAGCCAGGTGGGGGGATTAGCAGCAGGCTGCATACTGCTCTTCCCGAAGAGGCTATCCAGAGTCATGATGCGCTTGAGTGCAAGTTCGGCAAGCAAAGACCGCATGAGAGTCAAGTCATGTGCTTAAAAGAGTCAAGAGGGCGCATAACGTGGGCATTGCGGTGAGTTGAGCTTTATGTTAGCTGACAATATAGTAGAAAATTATACCTCGCCAAGTTAGCCTAAGTCAGCGCTTGGCTACACATCTACTTTTGTTCCTTGCGTCTAGCTTATTTAACAGTTTGTCATGTCCGAATTATACGATGTTGTTTGAAAATTCTTTGTTTCCCATGCATGTATGCGTGTATCTACTAAACCGTTTTTAATTCAATGTTGCAGGAAGCTGTAAGGTGCCATGAGCATAATTCGGAAAACAGCGCACATAAATATGATCCACAAACTGGGTAAGCAGTGGGTTTTTTTATATGCTATGTATGGGGTTTTATGTAATCGTTTTAAATGTAATTAATGACACTACTCTCTTTCCACACAGAATAAGTTCACCTCATAACCAGGCAGTAATGAATGTGTATTAGTATAGTATAGTATGTGTAGTGTAGTATAGTGTAGTATGTGAATTTCCCCTTGGGATTAATAAAGTATCTATCTATCTATCTATCTATCTATCTATCTATCTATCTATCTATCTATCTATCTATCTATCTATCTATCTATCTATCTATCTATCTATCTAATGACATATCTGGTGGAGGAATTGAAGACGACTTTTGCAGATGCAGACCCTGAGTGTATAAAAGGTAATTTATACACTTAATATTTGTATATAAAGGGGAATTGTTATTATAATTATATTCATGCCCCCTTTATTGTTGTCCCTCTAATAATCTGAATTGGTTTTGTCACTTATATGAATTATTTTTTTTTTTTATTCACCATGCTGTAGGACTTACTATGAGACATTGCGGAGGAAATACTCTTTGTCTCAGCCAGGAAAGTCCCAGCTAAGAGACTCCATTAAGATAGGGGCTAAAAACCGACAAAGGAAAAGACGAGTAAGTGTACAAATTAAAAAAAAAAAAAAAAAAAATAAAATATATATATATTGTATATTAAGTTTGGTACATCTCTGGGTGTTTTTAGGGTTAACATATGGTGTGTTTTGCAGTTGCTGGAGTCCAGGTCTAGAGTCATCCAAACAGATGCAGAGAGAGAACTGTGGCAGACTGCAATTCTGGACCTGATGTCCGATGAAGAGGATGCCATCGTTGATGGAAAACTGGTGTGGGTTGTGAGGCCTCCACCTCACAGGAACCCACAATTGTCTGAGCTTTGCCAGCAGCTTCAGTCCAGATTGGAGGCGGATATGCGCTATGCTCTTACACACCGTCAGCGTGTAAGAGCTGATGGAATCGGGCCAGAAGAAGATTCATTTTTGGAACTTTAATAAGCACTGGTGCATGTGTTTGTTTCAGTTTGTTTCATTGCTTTTAATTTACTTGCACCGTCATATTTGCACATTTTTTTCTCCATATTTTCAGTTTTTTCTTATTCTTACGTTGTATATTTATTAGTGTTTGGTTTTATTTTAATAAAAACATTTCTGAATCAATTTTATTCTCATTTTTTAAACGGTGCGGGGGATGTATAGTACAGTGGGGGGTGGGGGTGGGGAGTGTATATGGTCCGTCTACATACCTGCCCAATAACCAATCAAGTCACTAAGCTATGAGGGCTTGGGTTGGGCTAAATAAAAAGTGTGACCAATGGAAGTGTTTTTTTGTTGTTGTTTTTTTTAAATCAACCAATCAATGTTGAGATAAAAGACCAATGTAGGACAGCAGAGTTGTGCAGAGGTGTAAAATGCAAATGGTTCTTGAGGTGTGAATGTCTCCTTGACAGAGCCTTGAGTGGATTATTTGCCATGGCAACAAATGGCTGTACCATGGAAGAATCCCTCAGCAAGATACATCCGAATTGGTATCAATCCGGAAGTATCCTAGGTTGGTGGAATTTGATGTATACGCTCAGTGGTACTTGTAGATACTTCCGAAAATCAGTGGTGTATACAGGAGTTTCCTAGTACAGATACACCTCTTTTCATGCAGTGTTCATTAATTGGACATCATCTAGAAAGGCCCACACGTGTATAGAAGGTCCCACAAGTCACATTCTGTGTAGGGAAAAAAACAAGTCTTTAAGTCCCAAGAATTCTCTGTAGACCTCTGCAATCAAATTGTGGCGAGGTATAGAGCAGGGTAAGGAGAGAAAACCATTTCTAAAGCTTTCAGCATTCCCAGGAGCACACGGGCATCAGTCATTGTGAAATTCCTTGACTCTTCCTAGAGTTGACTGTTCAGCCAAACTGAGTAACTGAGTAAGTAAGGCCTTGGTCAGGGAAGGTGACAAAGAATCCAGTGGTCACTCTAATAGAGCTTCATAAATTATCTACTGAGATGGTAGAACCCATTGGAAAGACAACCATGTTACAATCATGCATTTATAGCAGAGTGGCTGGACAGAAGCTACTCTTGTGTAAAACTCATATGATGCAATTTAAAGGACTCTGAGAGCACGAGAAGAAAGATTCTCTGCTCTGATGACACAAGAATTGATCTTGATGGGCAGAACTCCAAGCACTATGTCTGACGAAGACGTCACACTGTTTATCACCTGCCTAACAGCATCCCTACTTTGAGACATTTTGGTGGCAGCATCCCGCTATGGGAGTTCTTCTCAGTGGCAGGGATAAGGAAGTGGTCAGAAGTGAGGGAAGTATGAATGCATTCAATACAGAGAGGTCCTTGAAGAAAGCCTGCTCCAGTGCAAAAGCCACCTCAAACTTGCGCAACATTTCATCTTTCAGCATGACAATGACCTGAAGCATTCTGCCAAGACAACACTGGAGAGGTTTCATGACAAGTCTGTGTCCTTGGGTGGCCCAGCCAAATGCAAAGGAACATCTTTGGAGGGGTCTGAAGATGGAACTTTACAGACACTTGTCATCCAATCTAACCGAACTTGAGAGGATGTGCCAGGAAGAATGGGTGAAACTGCCCAAATCCAGTTGGGTAAAGTTTGTAGAGACTTAGCCAAGAAGATGCAAAGCTGCAATTGCTGCCAAAGAGACTTAAAGGTCTAAATACATCTATGAATGAGAAATTTCCATTTTTCATTTTTGGTAAATTTACAAACTTTTGCGAAAACATGCTTTCACTTTGTCATTATGGGATATTGAGTGTAGATTAATGGAAACAAATGTATCCATTTAAAATGAAATCTACAACGCAATAAAGCGTACAGAAAATGAAAAGGTCTGAATGCTTTTTGAATCTACTGTATGTGTATTTGCATTGCTGTGAAAAAGTATTTGTCCCTCCCTAATTTCCTCCAAATATTATCATCTTCTCCAAAAAATAAATTAGATTAAGCTGACTGGAATAAACCATAACAATTTTTAAACTTACATAACTTACAAAGGTACCCAACAGCAACCTGACTCTGTGTGAAAAAGTAGTTGTCCCCTTGTTGCATCAACCCAATTAAAGGGGTAACTGGAGTCAGCTGACTGAATGAAGCCAGGCTTAATTATGGATGGCCCTGCTGAAAATCAAGCTCACTTACAGAGTCAAGCTGACATCACAAGGATTGAACAAACTCAATGTGCCACCATCAAAGGAAATTCCTAAAGAGATCAGGGAGAGATCAGTCCGGGTAAAACTACAGAGTCAAGTGTAAGGCTCAAGGACTCCACTGAACTGCAGAGATAGTGATGATTTCCAAATGGTATGGCTGACTGGATAAATATATTGGGCACAATATTAAAAAAACAAGCTCTAATATGCCTCTATTATACATTTTTAATATTGCTCATACAAACTGGGATGAACTGGGACTCTTGAAGGTGATTTAAGACTGTATCTGTGCATCATTTCTTTACTAGCAATTTATGACCTACAGTCAGATCCATAAGTATTTGGACAGTGACACAATTTTCATAATTTTGGCTCTTTACGCCACCGCAATGATTTGAAATAAATGAATAATTACATGATTGAAGTGCAGTCTTTCAGTTTTAATTCAAAGGGTTTAACAGAAATATTGTATGAGCCATTTAGGAATGACAGCCACTTTTGCACCTGGTCCCCCCATTTTCAGGGGCTCAAACGTATTTGAACAATTGACTGACAAACTGTTCCATAGCCAGGTGTAAGCAGCACCCTCATTATTTCATTAACATTTAAGCAGGTAGAAGGTCTGGAATTGATTTCATGTGTGGAATTTGTATTTGGAAGCTGTCGCTGTGAATTCTCAATGTGAAGTCCAAAGAGCTCTTCATTGCAAGTACAAACAGGCCATCATTAGACCGAGAAGACAAAAGAATCCCATCAGAGAGATAGAAGAAGCACCAGGAGTGGTTAAATCAACCATCTAGTACATTCAAAAAGAGAAGGAATACATTGATGAGCTCAGCAACACTAGAAGGTCTGGACAACCATGGAAGACAACAGTGCTGGATGATCACAGAATCTTTCCTTGGTGAACAAAAAAGCAATTCACGTCATTTAGCCAAACCAAGAACACTTTCTGACAGGTTAGGACTGTCATTGTCAAAGTCTGCAATCAAGAGAATAATTCAAGAAAGTAAAGACAGGGGGTTTACCACAAAGTGCAACAGCTGTAAAGGGTTTGTTTTGTTTTCTCAGCCTAATGATGGCCTGTTTTCACTTACATGGACAGCAATTTGGACCTCATATTGGTACTCCTCAAGAACAGAAAGAACAGATTAGACTTTGCCAGAAAATATAAAAAAATTAACAGTCCAGTTCTGGAACACATTTCTTTGGACAAATGAAATGAAGATCAATATGTACCAGAATGATAAATAGAGAAGAGTATGGGGTAGAGAAGGAATGGCTCATGATCTGTAGCACACCACATCATCTGTGAAACATGATGGAGGCAGTGTAATGGCATGGGCATGACTGACTGTCAATGGAAGTGGGTCACTGGTGTTTATTGATGATACGACTACTGACAGAAGCTGCAGGATGATTTCTGATGTGTGCAGGGCTATACTGTCTGCTTAGATTCAAACTAATGCTGCAAAACTGATGGGACGACGAGATGGACAATGAGCCAAAACATACAGCGACAGTAAACCAAGTGCTTTTCAAGGCAATGAAGTGGAATATTCTTTAATGACCAAGTCAAACAACTGACCTCAACTCAACTGGATATCCATTTCACTTGCTGAAGACAAAACTGATGGCAGAAAGTCCAACGAACAAGCAGTACCTGAAGACAGCTGCAGTAAAGGGTTGGCCAAGCATCAGTAGGGTGGAAATCCAGCATCTGGAGAAGGCCCTGAGTTTAATAATGAAGGATTTTCAACAAACTATTCAAAATGATCGTTATACTCATGATAATGTTAGTTTGTTCAAATATTTTTGAGGTCCTGAAAATGCAGCATTTGTTGCACCTTGCATCATAACACCCCATTGGTCCATGAGGTGTGATAGGAAACCACAGGACTGGCTTAAATTTGAGAGGCTTGGCCTTTCACTCCTTCTGTCCGTCATCCCATCATCCAGAGACCATGTCAAAGAAGACTGCTAAATTTAAAAAAAAGTCCCCCGGGACAACATTTTCTGTTGACATTGCTGCTGATCTTCAGAACATCTTCTAAGACTATAAATTCATTCACACTTTGCTATTTATCGTAGGGAAAACAGACGACAGTGATAAAGAGTTAGGGTGCCAGCATGGCCAACCCTTGTAACTGATTTCTAAAAATTTCAAAAAAATTAAACGTAATAATTGTAGGCAACACCATTTAGTTTTTTTAATCTGCCAAATTGCAAATTCTGCCATTTCAATGGTGATGGGCTGCCAAGGTCCTTACCTCATAATGGAAGGACCATGGGGAGAGTGTGCATAGGGCATTGTCTCCCACAGAATGCAAGATGGCAGCCAATATAACTAGCTTCATGGGAGCTGGAGTTTGGTACATCCCTGTTGGGTTCTATGGATGCTGCCAGGGGAAGCTGCATTGGGCTTCCACCTCACTCTGAAGTGCTTCCAGATCGCGCCAAAGGGCCACCAGAAGTATTCTTGGGTTCAGCATAAAAGGAGTAAGCCTCCACTGCTCAAAGAACCAGAGTCGGGAGGAAGAGGGCCGAAGCTTGCTGGAGGTGGTGGAGGAGTAGTAGGGACAGACAGAGGCAGAGACAGACAGAAGAAGAAAATAAAGTATTGTGTGCTTTACTTGGACTGTGTTGTGAAGGTGGGAAAGGATTCGGGAAGCGTTTCCCACAATTTGTGTTTAACCCTGGAATTGATTGGCAGTCCGTCCAGGGTTTGTTCCTGCCTTGTGCCCTATGCTGGCCCCTGTGACCCTGTTCAGGACTAATCAGGTTAGAAAACGACTGACTGACTAACCGACTGTATATATTAGCATTGTGGGCTGCATTGATTCATCTCTATGTAAAGCCTTTTGGCACTGAAGAAGACCTCTGTTTGAAATGCTTTGGCAGATGAAGCGTTTCTAATGTTAAATAAATGAATCTTCTGTTTACCTGCTGCAGCGAAGAACCTTATTATTTTAAAGGAACCTATTGCCACACATGGACCTTATTATCAGCCAAATGGAATGTACAGTAATTACCCATCACTTGGGTATGGCCATTTATTACTTGTGTTTCATTTTGGTTTGTATTTTTGGCTCTTGGGAAGCTTGCTGTGAAATTATGCTGTTTATTATTATTATAGTAAGGCAATGAATTATAGGCTGCTAGAAACTTTCATTGGACTCTACTCTACTTTGTGGTTTGTTTTGATTCTAACTTTAATTAGATAATTTACTGTGGCGGATGGCCAGGATGCCTGTATAATGGATGTGCCAGGGGAGAGAGTCTCTTCAGGGTTATTTCTCCCCCGGGAGGTTAGAGGGCAGGCCCCCTGGGTTGCTATAGTACCATGGATGCCTGCAGGGTCTGCTGGGAGCTGGAGTTTACTACAGCCCTGTGGGGTTCCATGGGTGCCGGCAGGGGGTGCTGCAGAGCTCACACAGCACCTTCTACACTGGGCTTCAGCCACACCAGGACGTGCTGCCGGAAGAAGATCACCAGACACCTGAAGCTCTTCTGGGTAAAAGGAGCCAGACGCCACTACTCTGGGAGCCAGAGTCGGGTGGAAGAGGACAAACCTTGCCAGGAGGAGTGGATGCAAAAGAAAGAAAGAAAGAAAGAAAGAAAGAAAGAAAGAAAGAAAGAAAGAAAGAAAGAAACTGTGTTGAATTATGCTTGGTACTGTGCTATATAATGTGAGGAACGAGGGAAAAGCGCTACCTCACTGAAATAAAGCCTCCATTGTGGTTGACTTGTGCCTCTTGTCTGTTGTGTCATCTGTTTGGAGAGCTGTACGCCCCCTGGTGTCCACATTTGTTACTAAAGTGTTTTGTCGGACTTCATATCTACTTCTTTTCATTCCCTTTCTGCATATTTTTCCACCACATTTCTGTTTTAAGAGGGCTGCATTACACAAAGTGGTTACAGAAAGTGAAGGGGTATTGAGACCCCTTCACTTTTTCACATTTTGTTCTGAAAACATGTCTAAAAATTATGGATTATTGAGTATAAAATGATGTGCAAAAATGGAAAATGTATAAATAAAGTGTGCACAAAGTGATTGGGTCTGAATACTTTCTAAATCCACTGTAGATTTTAGAAAATTCTGCTTGGTGTTAGTTCAAATGTGTAAAGATGTTGCAGATTTATATTTGGTCAGTCATCAGTGTGAATTTGTAGAGGTTTTCATGTGTAGCAGCTCATTTCTGCAAGGCAATGCGGCTCCTTTTATCTAAAACCCAGGAGTACTTCAGGTGCCTGGGCATTTCCCACAGGAAGCACTTCTGGGTCATTTGGAAGTTCTGGAAAGTAGGGGTTATGAACCTCTATAGCACCCACTGGCAGCACCCACGGAACCCAACAGTGCTGCCCCATGGGACTACAGTTCCCAGCATACCCAGCGGGTGTCCCAACAGGCAACAGGCAAGCCCAGGGATGCTGATACTGAATATATTGGGAGAAAATGGAGTCTTGCCCAACTGTGTCATCCAGTACTTCCATTGCATTTACTTCTTGGTTGGGTAAGGTTCTGTGGTATATCCCTTCCAGGATGTCAGTGTACCAATTCCACATGGGCATCTCCTACAAACCTCCTGGCCAAGCTAGGACATGTCTTGTCAACATTTTTGTTGATTCAATAGGCTGGCCTTCCAGCCAGGCAATGACTTAGGGCCCATCCTGGCATTGATGCTCACCCCTACCTGGTGTCTATTACAATAGATAGATAGATAGATAGATAGATAGATAGATAGATAGATAGATAGATAGATAGATAGATAGATAGATAGATAGATAGATAGATAGTGTGGAGAGTTGCTAGGGCTACGACCCGGCCGGGACGCCTGGAAGGACCGGAAGGTGGCATGTACGTCCTCTGGGCCACGAGGGGGCAACCGCCCTGGAACAGAGGAGGACCACAGGAGAGGAATAAGGAGGCTTAAACCTATTTGAATCTGTGGCCACCGCCAGGGGGCCTGGGATTGATGTACTTCCGCTACACCCGGGAAGATGGAGGAGAATCCCTCCAGGGACACCCGGAGTGCTTCCGAGTGCTCTTCTGTCACACCAGGAAGTGACGTCAGAGGGAGCACCTGGAGCACATCCGGGTGAAAATTAAAGGGCCTGCCTTCCTACAGTCTGGGAGCTACAGTTGGGAGTGGGAGCAGGACAAGGCTCCCACGGAGAGACAGAGGAAAGGTGGTCCAAGGGACAGAGTGAGAGAGGCCTGGTATCAAGGTGATTGGGGCAAGAAGGCCCAGTGGACTGTGTGGGACTGAGTTGTGTTAAGAATGGAGGAAAAAATAAAAGAACTTTTTTATAAAGATGCGGTGTCTGTCTGATGGTGTCTGGGCATGTCTCACAATAGATAGATAGATAGATAAATAGATAGATAGATAGATAATGTGATCTACAGGGGGCTTGAGTAATTCGTAACAGCCACAATCAGGTTTTTTGGTTTAGATTTTTTTATAAATTCTCCATGTCCACTGAAAATTATTTTGACTTTGTTTGAGAGGCTTTAGAGGTTAAGGATTCTTGATGTCACATTTATTTTTGTCCTTGATACATTTTTGAAAATAAGTGCAATTCTAATGTTCTGCTATGTTGTTCTTCCCATTGGTTCCACTATTTTGAGAAGCATTTGTGGATATTTGCTTTGTGGGTGCTAAGCAAGGTTCACCAAAAGTGTGTGGCACATGACATTTCTGGGTAAGGAGTATAAAGGTCATGTTGTGCCCTTCCTCGATGTCTTTGATTGGATTCAGTCTACAAGACCTTTGCATTGATGCTTTGTTGGTTTTGAATCTTGGCTCTAGTTATGTGTTCCATTTTTTATTAGTCTTCATGGTTCAGACACTTGGCTTGACATTTTTGACTTAGTAACATCTCCTGACTGCAGTTCCTCTAAAAGCTTCTGTCATCTCACATAGTAAGTACACCAACTCAGATGAAACCCAGACACAGCAATGTTCAAACAACATAGGATTTTACTGACAGAAGCAGAGTGTTCCAGGGTAGATATACTGTAACAGAAGGAAATTTTATAAGGTAATATATAAACAAAAATATCAAAAGTAAGCCCCTCTTAGGCCTAAATAACACAAAATCACCTCCCTACCTCCTGGCCTCACGCCAGACCTCCTTGTCAGTCCTTCTTCCTTCTTGCCAGGTAACCCATTATCTGCTTATCTCCCAACTACAAGCTTACCTGGCTTAGATACTGGATCTCCTTTAAAAGAGGGTCCCTGAAACACCTCCAGGGCAGTGACCAGTCAGCCAGGATATACTCCTGGGTTAAAGCAAAGCCCTTGGGAGCTCTTAAAGGGCCAGGTGCCAATAAATATATCCAGAGTACAGCGGGAGCCTCCTGCTACTCCAAACAGGTTTGGAGGACTAAGTCCTGATCTGATAGCCTTCTCCATTCACTGGATGACCCTTTGGCATCCCGTCTGGGCAAAGGTCAGGACCAACACTTAGGTGGATTTTTGACATCTCATCCAGGAAGTGAGGACAGAAGGACATGAGGAAAAATCCCTGCAGTGCACATCCCCTCCCTGTTGTCCTTTGTAAAAGATAGATAGATAGATAGATAGATAGATAGATAGATAGATAGATAGATAGATAGATAGATAGATAGATAGATAGATAGATAGATAATGTAAAATCAAAGTATAAGGGGCTTCCACAAGGAAAAGGGTTTGGGGAACATTCCCCTATAATGTCCGTAGGGCAAAGAAAAAACGCACAATTCTTGCAGTGATCAAAAACATATATCGTGTTTTGCCATTGTTATCATACAAAATGATGCTTTTATACAGAAAACAAAATGGATACGGGAAGTAAGTTGGCAGGAGATGACGTTGAAGCTTTGGGACAGATGTGGTGGCATCAAAGGAGGGCCGGAAGTGATGTGGTAATAATGGTAGTGATGTCATCTGGAGGTGATGGTTGTGATGTTTTCAGTGGCCATCTTTGGAAACCAGAAGTACGTACTTATTTTTCTTCTTTTTGTCTGACAGAAGGAGAGAGAGTTACCGTTACTGCATATCAACATCTTGTCTCGCGATATTTCAGTCACCTTTGAGCTTGTTGACAGCCTTCTAAGCACACGTGTGTGACAATAGATAGATAGATAGATAGATAGATAGATAGATAGATAGATAGATAGATAGATAGATAGATAGATAGATAGATAGATAGATTATGAAAGACACTATATAATAGATAGATTGATAGATAGATAGAGTTCCACATTGGAGGTTAATTTTGAAATTAGAACCTGTAAACATCAGAGGTAACTTTCAAAATTGGATCTCAAATTTGTTAAAAAAGAGGAGACGAAGAGTGCAGATAAATTATCAATATAATTTATATTAGTGACATTGGTTCCAGTATAGTTAGTAAATATAGGAACTTTGCAAATGAGATGAACGGTAGACACGGGGAGGCACCAAAAACAATTCAAGAAGACTTGGACGAGCATCAGAACTGGGCAAACACTTCAAAAATGGAGTGTAATGTAGTAAACTGCAAAGTGTTATGCGTGGGCAACAGAAATGTCAATTATAAACACAAGATGGGAGACACTGTCCTACAGAAGGCAACGTCAATGCCTCAGCATTGTGCAGAAGCCATTAAAAAGGTAAATAAAGTGTTAGGTTATAACATAAAAACCATGGAATATAAATCAAGGGATGTTACATTCAGATCATATAATGCACTGGTGAGACCACAACTGTACTGTGTGCAGTTCTGGTCAAAACAACTCAAAAAAGACAGCGCAGCATTTAAAACTGTGCAGAGGAGGTCAACCAGATGTATCCCAGGACGTATGTCATATGTCGAACTCTGACAGACTCCAAGAATTAAACCCGTTTAGTCTTGAGCAGAAGAGACTGTGTTAGGACCTCATCTAGGTCTTCAACATCCTCAAAGGTATCAATTGAGTAGATCTAGAAGGAATTTTTTCAGTTCTTACAGGTGAATCACGTACTCGAGAACACCAGTGGAAATGAAGGGGAAACCAGGAAGCATTTCATTTACGCAAAGAGTTGTGGGAATCTGGAACAAACTACTGAGAAATGTCGTTGAAGCAGAAGCCTTGGCAACTTTTAAGAAGACTCTGGATGAGACATTGGGACATCTTAGCTATTAGCTAAGCAAACAAATTTGTTGGACTACGTTCTTCACTCATTTATCTTATTTCTTATGTTCTTATGCTAGTTAGGAAAGATACTACATAATACGAGATAGACAGAGATATTGTGACACGTGAGTCCCTGTCTTGCTCTCCAAAACACGAGGCTGAGTCTCAGTACTTTAGTAAAGCCAGCTTTATTCAGCTTGAAACAGAAACAGCAAGGTTATTTATTGCAACGGGAGCTACCACTCTCCTACACACAGACACAGCACATGGGCACAGTCAAGGCCAGGTCAGTGGACAACTTATACTGTTCCCTGTATTTATAATGTCCCTAGCATTACCCATTGTTGGCAGGCACATAAAGCGCAATCTCGACCGGCTCGTAGCTATTTCCATGGCGTTATGCTGCTGCACTACAAACCTGTGGTTGCATCGGTGACGGATAAGCAGTCCTCTACAGATGCAGCAGTCGTGCTTCGACGTGTCATCCCATTGGGGTGAAAGGGTTCTTAAAGAGTTCAGAAACCTCACAGATAGGAAAGATACTACATAATACGAAATAGAGAGAGATATATACAGTAGATGTGAAAGACTTTATATAAGATGTGCTTCTTTAGCAGTGTGTCTTTCCATCTTTACTTATACTTACTTGAGCCTTTAGACAAGGTACTTCTTTACTAGTAGATAGCAAGAAGAATTACAAAACATTTCAAAATTGCAGAAAAATCAAAAGGAAAATGTTATAATGGTGCGGGGAGTCAACAAATGCAATTTATTGAATGAAAATAATAAGAGATAGATAGTAACAGTATAATCCAGAAATTATAACAGTTGGTGACCTGAAATGTTGAGCTGGATAGGAGCAGAACCTGCTGGTCAATTTGAAAATTCTGACTGACTGAGCCTCAACGACTGGGGTGTCTAAGAAACAAAACAAAAATGAATCCCCTAGAAGCCGCTCAAATTCAAAAGCTGGACGTGGCAGCCTCTCCAATGGCAAAGGAGAGGTGGATGTACTTTAAACAAGTGGCCTTGAGCAGAGTGTGACGGAGGACCTTGGTAGGAATGTGGAGAACTAAAGTTTCATTAATCTGTTGGCTACACCTTTATACAGCCTGATAAGATGTTACTCCACAGAATGCGACCTTTCATCGCCACTTATGATTTTGTGTAGATACATTTGTTCAGTTAATATCAAATGATACTTGAAGAAAGTAGCTTAGGATCAAGCATGTGAGCTGGACTTTAAGATACCCAAATCTAAATTGCAGGTCTGAGAGTTCATCGAGAAGTCAAAGGTTACCAATGTGAGCTGCCAGGCTGCTAAGTTTAATTATGAAGATTGTGATCTTGAACTTGAGAGCCCCTATAAGAACGAGCACATGACTTGCGGGCTCTCTGCTATGTAGTGTCTGACTCTTGTCTTCTCACTGCTGCGTTTTTGGTCTTTGTCACATTTAGTGTTTATTGAAGGTCAATAGTTTTGTCACACAGTGAGGGATGACAGGTTATGTGATTCACTCGGTGCCACACCTGCCAGTTCAACTGATGTCAGTTCTTACAAGACCCTCACTAATGGCCAGTTTGTTCCCACAAGACACTTCTTGAAGGTAATATGCATACGTCTTGGTACTGCTTATTAAATCAGTGATGATAAGCCGGCTGGATGGCACCTTAGAGCTCATTTGCTGGGCACCAAACCACACTGGGAAAGTGGCAGAATAACAAAGGGAGTCACAAGCAAAGAATCAAGTGGCACTTTGCACTTTTGATTACAAAAGTCAACTGCTAGGTCATACTGCATGTTTTTTTCTTGTTCAATGCCTTTCAGAAATTAGAAATGAAACTGATTATAAACCAGTAGAACTTTCCTGAGAATACCAAAAAAACTCATAATAAAGCAAAAAAAAAAAAAAATTGAATATTAGAACAATCTAACAGAACAGGCCATTCAGGGTGTTCTGGTGTGATATTTTGTTTACAAGTTGATAGATATTTTGTATGTCTTTATTTGTAACTCAGACAAAGCAATATAATATTAGTGTTATATCACTGATAAGAACAGCAATGGTTTAACTAACCATCCTGAAGAATTTTATGACAGGGTCGGAGGAACTGCCTAAAACCAGTCCGGCAAGTATCGTCAGGACTCTCTCAATTGACCTCCACTGGAAAGCCAGACTACCAAGCTGGCAAGCAATGGTTTTGAGGGCAGGTGTGAACGGTATTGTGTGCCCCCATTGGTCTCAACTCTGATTGGTTTGAATTAGTGGCCATTCTGTACCACGACACCCTGTTGGTGTGAGGATTTGGACAAAGAATGTATACATTTGGTTGCTTTATCCCTCCACTCTCTCTCACACCATCATGATGAAGGAGCATCTCACACACCATGGACTGAAAAGAAGACCACACTAAGAAGCACAATTCGACAGCCATATTGAGACTGGCATGTGGCTTGTTCTGAAGGAAGCTGACCACAAATGATGCCTTAACTAGAGACATTTAGAGCAACGACAAGTCTGTGTGCCGCCTCAAACTACACATCAGCATTTATCACGTTGAATGGTTGCCACTATTCACTTGTACTTTGCTTATTGTTGTTATTTATGAATATTATCGATAATACATTAAGTTGTGACTTAACTCCTCCTTGTCTTTCACTCTCTGTAATTGTCTGAAGTTATAGATGTAGAAGGGAAGGTGAGGAGACGTTATAAAGTACAATACCTTATAAACAGTGGTAAGTCTATGGGATCTGAGGCATTCTGACAAAGGCTACACAATAAAGAATACAAAAGGGAAAACTACAGTAATATAGAACTCTAGCAAGACAAACCACAGTCCAACAAAGCTCACCAGTCCTATCCACTTAATTCTTCTAAAAAAATCATCAAGTCCAGTTTTGAAGGTTCTTAAATTCCTACTGTCTACCATGCTACTTGGTAGCTTATTCCAAGTGTCTATGGTTCACTGTGTAAAGAAACCTTCGTAATGTTTGTGTAAAATTTACCATTAACAAGTTTCCAACTGTGTCCCTGTGTTCTTGATAAACTAATTTTAAAGTCACAGTCTCGATCCACTGTACTAATTCCCTTCATAAATTTAAACACTTCAATCATGTCTCCTCTTAATCTCCTTTTGCTTGAACTGTAAAGGCTCCGCTCTTTTAATCTTTCTTCATAATTCATCCCTTGTAGTGAGCCTAGTCGCTCTTCTCTGGACCTTTTCTAGCGCTGCTATGTCCTTTTTGTAGCCTGTAGACCAAAACTGCACACAGTACTCCAGAGGAGGCCTCACCAGTGTGTTATAAAGGTTGAGCATAACCTCCTGTGACTTGTACTCCACACATCAGGGCGCTATATAACCTAACATTCTGTTTGCCTTCTTAATGGCTTTGGACACTGTTTGGCCATTGATAGTGTAGAGTCCACTATGACTAATAAATCCTTCTCATAAGGACTCTCAATTTTCAGACCGCCCATTGTGTATTCAAACCTCACATTTTTACTTCCTATGCATGTGACGATGTGGGTTCTGGCTCCACGCTCCCATTGCTATACAGGAAGCCCTGAACCCAACACCGTCGGTAATGTCACCGATGAGCTAGTCAGTGTAGGCAATAACTGAGCAAGGGGATGGTACAACGTGCAAAAGTGCTTTTATTAAAATGAATTCAAAACAAAGTGTTCAATAAATAGTGCAGTAATTCAAAGTTCTTCATTAAATAAATAAATAATCCATAAAATGAAAACATGGAGGTTAAAATCAATAAGAAAAAACAATCCTTTAAAACGAGGTTAAAACAATCAGGAAGCAGTCTTTAAAAACAAGCCCGGTGCCTTGGTTTAAAACTAACGTCTAGCATTGGCGTCTCACCTGCTTCTCCCGGTTGGGCTTTGCAACAGGTGAGACGCTCTCAATGCAGCTGACCTTCTTATTGCCTACTTCTGCTCCTGCTGTCAGTTGCCTCACCGATCCTTGGCTCCGGTAGGCTCCTCCGGACAGTGACTTGGGAATCCCTTAACGGCCAAGGCTCTCACGTTAGGGACACCGCGTCCCAAGTCCCAACTCCCGCTACATCCTGTGGAGAGTCCTGCGCCTTCCCGGTCACTCCTGCCCTACGAAACAAACTGCTGCGGGGGCGACCACAACCACTTCTCCCGGGTGTTGGCCAAACACCCAGGCTGCCTTCAGCTGCCTGCGAGCACTCGCCCTCTTCTTCCTGCTCCCAACCTCTGTTTACTTCCTTTTGTCTCTCGTTCTTTCTCATCCCCCTTAACCGACTAGCACTTCTCTTTAAAGAGCGAGGGGCCATAGCAGCCTATTAGCCACAGGAACGAATCACAGATGTGAGCAGTTCCTCACCTGTGCACTCGGTGAGAACCGCCCCGTGGCTTGCTATGGCCCACCGACTCCTTGCTAAGCCGCCGCGAGAGCGGTGATTATTTATTTAAAATGAATGGCCTTGACTGAGAACGCTGTTTTTGTTTTGTTTCTTTTAATAAAAGCACTGTTTCACTTTTTACCATCCCCTTGCTTACTTGTTGCCTCCACTGACTAGCTCATTCGGTGACATTATCGACGGTGTTGGGTTCAAGGGCTTCCAAATAGTGATGGGAGTGTGGAGCCAGAACCCACATCGTCACATTTGGTGGCAGCAGTGGGATGAGCTAGCATTGGGGGCCAGAAGAGGAGACAGAGCAGCAAGCGGGATTGGAAACTGACTTTTTGTGGAACCCACGTACCCAAGCAAGAGGAGGACATTTTTAAGAGACTGAGCTTTTTATGGACATTTATTTATTGCTGGTTTTTAATTGTCTTTTAATGTCCTGTTTTAATGAAGGGGGCTTGGGTTTGTTTTAGTGGGATTGTTTCAGCGCTTTTATTGTTAGTGTAGTGTAGAGTGGCCGAGCTGTGGACCTGAGCTCCAGTTGCATTGGGTTGGCAGTGGTGTGGAGCCTTCCCATGCAACTGGAGTTTTATGGGGGGTGGTATGTGGTATAGCGGGTCCACAGCTCGCTGAGCAAAGGCCATTTCTTTTAATACATAATCGCCGCACTCGAGACGGTTTTGTGAGGGGGCGTAGTGGTTGTGGCATGCTGCGGGGTGATCTGCGGTGTGGGCATTTCTCACCGAGTGCACAGGTGAGGAACTGCCCACACCCGTGATTATTCCCGTGGCAAATTTGTTACAGCTGCTATGGCCCCTTGCATTATAATAAAGAAGCACGAGTCGGTTAAGGGGAGATGAGAGAACGAGAGAGGAAAGGAAGAGAACGGAGGTTACAGGATACGAGGAAGCAGGCGGTGCAAGAGAGAGACAGACACGTGGAGCGTGTGGTGAGCGAGTGGACGAGTGCTCGCGGGCAGCTGCGAGGAAGCTGGGTGTTAGGCCGACACCCAGGTGTTTGAGTTGATGTTGCTCCCGCTGAGCGACCAGGTAGCGGGAGTAACCAGAGAAGGATGGCTGGCCGCGTAAGGCCGAGAAGGCTGCGGGAGTCGGGAGACTTAGGCGGTAAACTCCCTGGCATGAGCGTCCTGGTTGTCAGGGAAGCCAAGTCTCCGAGGCTGGGAGGAGTGCCAAACTGAAGCCAGGAATCTCATAGGTGTGTGCGCAGAAGAGGGCAGCTGCAGAGAGCGTCTTACCTGCTGCTAAGCCCAAACGGGATAAGCAGGTGAGACGCTAACGCCAACAGGAAAGATGCACCAGGCTTGTCGTCGTTGTTGTTGTTTTAAAAAAACTGCTTCCTGTAAGAAACATTTTACCTCGTTTTAAAGGATTGTTTTTTCTTATTGTTATTTTAACCTCCACGTTTTACCTTTTATGGATTATTTATTTAATGAAAAATTTGGAGCACTGCACTTAACATGGAACACTGTTTTTGTTTTGATTTTTTCTTTTAATAAAAGCACTGTTTCACTTTTTACCATCCCCTTGCTTACTTGTTGCCTCCACTGACTAACTCATTCGGTGACATTATCGATGGTGTTGGGTTCAAGGGCTTCCAAATAGTGATGGGAGCGTGGAGCCAGAACCCACATCGTCACAATGCATAAAACTTTAAATTTACTGACATTAAATTTCATCTGCCACAAATCTGCCCAAGCCTGTATGCTGTCCAAGTCCTTCTGTAATGATATAACGGATTCCAAATTATCTGCCAGTCCACCTATCTTGGTATCATCAGCAAACTTAACCAGCTTGTTACTTATATTCCTATCTAAATCATTTATATATATTAAAAATAGCAGCGGTCCTAGCACTGACCCCTGTGGACACCACTCTTAACATCGGCCAGATCTGATGAGGTTCCTCGCACCATCACCCTCTGCTTCCTGTGTCTGAGCCAATTCTGCACCCATCTAAAAACATCACCCTGAACTCCCACTTCTTTTAGTTTGATGTCCATCCTGTCATGTGGCACCTTATCAAATGCTTTCTGAAAGTCCAGATTAATAATATCATAAGCTCCACTCTGATCATATCCTTTTCTTGCTTTCTCATAGAATTCCAGCATGTTACTAAAACACAACCTCCCTCTTCTGAGCCCATACTGTTGAGGACAAGTAGAAGAATTGCAGCGTGATCCCAGTATTGGGGTGCCAGCTGGGTTTCTATTTTTAATCTTATTGGCA
Organism: Polypterus senegalus; assembly: GCF_016835505.1. Classification (NCBI taxonomy): domain Eukaryota; kingdom Metazoa; phylum Chordata; class Cladistia; order Polypteriformes; family Polypteridae; genus Polypterus; species Polypterus senegalus. The sequence continues at coordinate 24,149,771 of NC_053164.1, forward strand.
GGTTAAACAAAACACATGCACGACAGGACAACGCACAATCACTTAAACAGAAGTTAAAGTCGCCCCCCTCAGTTTGAAAAGCCTTCGGGTCTAGCTAGTCCAGGTCCAACTGAGACGCCCCCCATTTGACAACGTCGGGCTCTTATTGGCTTCCAGCTAGAATCAGTTGTCAGTTGTCCTTAATGGGTGTCTTCTCAGTACTGTGGGAAAAGAAGAGACAATACTGTTAGAGACAGCTCCCCCTCTCGCCCTGGAGGGGTAGTGCCACCCTTAGGTAAGCCCAGAAGGGGATACTGCATGACACTGTATGTTATTACAGCTATTTAATAATTATTTGTTTTTTATGGTTTATATTTTGCCTTCTGTGTTTTATATAGTGCCTTTTACTAAGACTACAGATATAAGACTTTCTATAAAGCAAATAGAATTGCAATACATAACCCTGTGGATTATAAAATAATTGGCTGCTTCCCATGTTCTATGCAGTGTCCTTCACTAATAATACTATTGAAAAGTCTTTTACACAGACAACATACAATAATTTAAAAATAAAGTAAAGGAAAATGACAAGTGAGTCCTAAGTACTATATACCGTATTTACACACATATAAATAGGGTCTTGAAACCCGAAAAAATTGGTCATAAAATCCGACACCAACTTATATGCACGTGCAAAAACACGATACTTAATTTACTTTTTTTACATCTTCTTGTTCTTGAATTTTGTTGCAGCAGCGCAGCCACGTCAGTGACTTTTAATTTAAAATCAGCTTTATATTTTCTTCTGATCGAACGCTCCATTGTAGATAGTGGATGCTCTTACGATAAAGGTGTATGAGGGTTTGAGATACAAAAATCACAAAAGAGTGCAAACGTTACTTCAGAATAGTTTGGGTATTACCGTGTGGTCGCGTAGGCACAACACATAGAAATAAAAGGCAGTGTGCTCAGTGGTTACTCTCTCAGGTGGGCATTAGCATATCATAATCTCTCGGACCAATAGCGTGAGTTTTCCGCATTCGACTTATACGACTGGCATTATAAAATACCAGAAGTTATACGGTAAAATCAAGCCCAGACTTATCCACGGGAGAACTTAAATGTGAGTATATACGGTACTTGCCTTATCCAAAGTGACTTACAAGTGTTGAGATACATTTGTTTTGATTTTTGTATTCCTAATTGGAGCACAAGCAGGTGAAGTGACTTTCTCCTGGCCACACAGCGTCCAAAGCCTTCACCACTGTGCCACACTGCCTTCTGGGAAAAGCCTACACATGCAATGGCATCAAACGGGAATATAAAAGTACAAACACCATTAGATTAACAGCTGTGGGCTAATCCAACACTAACATATGTGCACTTCATTAAACACTCAAATGAAATAATTAAGCTTTCAAAACCAAAATGCCCTTTCAGCTTCTCCTAATAGGATCTGCTCATCAGGGTTTCTGGTTCTTTTGATGGCTGACTTGATTCAATTACTCCCGATAATGAGAAGCTGGGACGTGGGGATAAACTAAATTGATTACACCTTACGTGGCCCAACATGGTGGCCAACTGCATCCTCCAGATGAAAACGTGCAGAGCTGCTGCTTGGTATGAGGGAGCTGACACTGTCTTGAAAATGAACACTTTATGTTGCTTTCAAAGTATTCAGCCCCTTCTCACCTTTTACAGTTTTATGACATTGAGTCCTAGTGCATCGAATTTGTCTTTTTTGACACTGATCAACAGACGACAACTCTTTATTGCCAAAGTCAACGAGGATCTCTGCACAGTGATCTAAATTAACTACAAGTTGTCACACACGCGTGTTTAAGGAGCAGCTAAAGGACCCAACAATCTGCGCGAAACCGCAAGACCAGGGACTACGACAGTGTGCTAAACGCTTTCTCTTTAATTGAACAGGACAAACGAGCAACAAAAGACAGCACCTTGAATTCATGTCCAAAGCCCTATACAGACGTCTGGGCCGCTTCCGGCTTCCTTAGTCACCTCCGGTCCTTTGCTGATGACGTCACCACCTTCCCAAGATCCTTTGCGTCGTCTGTTACCCAGCATTCCTACTTCTGGTCCCACTTCATAAAATGTCCATGTTTTCTCATCTGGTTGTCACTTGTGTAACTCATAATCTGACCATAACGTGTGCTTATCTGTGATCTACAGTATACGGGGATGGAATCCCCAACCCTTAAACGTGGTATCTTGTGTTTTCTTTACAAAGTATAACAGACTAAGTAATTGATCTCCTAGGTTTTCAGCCCCTTCCAGTCAGCACTTAGTCGATGCACTTTTGTATCCATGATAGCCCCAAGTCTGTGTGCACAGAAGTCTCTCTTGATCAGCTCTGCCATTTTACCCCATTCTTCTTCGCACAACTGCCTCGGCTCTATCAGCCTTCATGGAGATCACAAGTGAACAGCCATTGTCAAGTCCAGCCTCAGATTCTCCGTTGAACTGAAATCTGGACTCTTACATTTTGGGACATTCGTATTGGTGTTTTAAAGCCAGTCCTTTGTAGCTTTGGATTTATGCTTGGGGTTGTTGTCTTGCTGGAAAGCAAATCGTCTCCTAAGGAGTAGGTTTCATGCAAACTTAATCAGGTTTTCCTCCATCACTTCTCTGTATTTTACTGCATTCATTTTTACTCTCTGTCACACACATGCGAATAGGAGACAGTTTACGGGCTCAAATAATTGTATTTGTTCGCCAGGTCGGGGTTGGTGCTGTACTCTTACTCTTACTCTCTTTTCCCTGTAGAACAACTGAAGAATCACCACAATAATAATCACTTCCATCTTATGATGTCACTGCTGCCTCCACCCCTCAAAGTCCCAGGTCTAGATGATGACACTTTGATCCCAGAATTCCACCTACTTGTTACATCACTTCCTGTTGTTCCATTCTACATATGTCTGTCATTTTTACATTGGCCAGTTCTGTTCTGGAATGAAATCTGTGAAGACCAAACCGGGCAGGGAATCAAGAGGGAGGGACAATCTTTGTAAAAAAATTCAAAACAATAGCTTTTATCAGTTAAGAAAATGTTTCTGTACTTTGGTGATCACTTAGAATTAAAACACCCAGTGTAGAAAGCCCTGGAATACACTATAAAAAAATAAAGGGGTAATGATTTCAGACATCCATACTGGATAGGCAAGCAGCAGAAACCAAAATTGTGGGCAGTGTGGCTCCATCAATTGAAAAAATTAAAAAAAAGAAAAGAGAGAAAAATACCTGATTACGTTGTTGTCAATTTTTTTTTAAATTTTATTAATTTCATTGTAATCATTCCATACAAATAGATAGATTTTTACAAAAAATAGGATTGAAAACAAAGCGACCCCCACCCCTGAGAAAGAGAGCATGGCCAACAGAGTAAAACTTAAAGCTTGTAAACAAACCTAAATTAACGAGTTTGATAAGGCAATAGAGATGAATGGAGAAGAAAAAGAAATGCGGAGAGAATTACTTCCTCTGTGCTTTAAGAGCTTATTCTAAAATATTACTGATTAGATCCTGCCAGGTTTTTAAAAAGTTCTGTACAGATCCTCAGACTGAGTATTTGATTTTTTCCAATTTCAAACAGTATAAAACATGTTTCCCACTGACTTAAAAGAGGAGAGTTAGGATTCTTCCAATTTAGCAAAATAAGTCTGCGTGCCAAACGTGTAGTGAATGCAATCACAGTTTGTTTGTCCTCCTCCACTGTAAACCCATCTGGAAGAACCCCAAACACAGCTGTTAATGGGTTAGGAGGGATTGTGACACCAAGGCTGTCTGTCCAAAATGATGTTAATTTGGTGCAGGCCCAGAACATGTGACCCAGTGAGGCTGGGACTTGATTGCAGCGTTCACATGTTGTTATCTTGCCCTGGAAACATTTTGGACAATTTTAAGTGAGACAGATGTGCTCGATATATAATTTTGAGTTGAATAATTGTATGCTTTGCGTATTTGGAGCTCGAGTGAATTCTCTGCATTGCTACCTTCCACTCCTTTTCTGATATGTTGAGTGAGAGATCCTTTTCCCATTATCCTCTTGGATCTTTCAAAGGGAGGGACTGTAAAATAATTTTTTATATTGCAGACATGTTGTCTAAGTCCTCGAAATTGAGCAATATTTTTTCCAGCATAGGGTTAGGTGGGAGGTGAGGAAAATCGGGCAGGTTCTGTTTAACAAAGTTCCTAATTTGAAGATAATGAAAGAAATGTAATTGTTCAAAGGATGGAAAGATGTTGTCTATATAAAGATCTCTAAGCAATTTAATCCCAAATCTTTTCCATATATTAAAAACTGCATATGTTTGCAAGGGTTGAAAGAGATGGTTCTCTTGCAGAGGTGCTACAGATAAAAGCTTCTCTATCTTAAAATGCTTTCTACATTGGTTCCATATTCTGAGTGAGTGAAGCCCGATAACTTGCATTTATTGGGGCACAAAGCAGAGAATATAAACAAGTACTGCAGGATTTTACTTCTATTGCGGACCAGGCCTGTGTATGTTCATCTATTTGTGTCCAGGTTTTTATAACTTGCATGTTTGCTGCCAAGTAATAAAACTGAAAGTTGGGTAGAGCCATGCCACCTTCTGTCTTAGGTCTTTGTTGGGTCGCTCTTTGGATACGTGGATTTTTGAGTTCCAAATAAATTAGGTTATTGTTGAATCTAATTGGTTAAAGAATAATTTATTTATTGTGACAGATAGGGGACACTCTCGCTCCCTTGAACCCTTGTCCACGACTCCAGACACCAGGTTAAAGTCCAAATGTTGACTTTATTCAAATGCCACAGTGCACAAAGCACCCTCTTGTCCACAATACTCATCTACTACACAATACTACAATAATACACAATCCTCCAACTCCCAGAAACGTTGCCATCATTCCACCCAGCTCAGCTCAGCTCAGCTCGCCGTCTGGGAGCTCCCATTGTCCTTTTATATATCCTGACCAGGTACAAGTCCTTTTCGTCACCCTGGAAGCCTGTCATTCCTCTTGTCCACGTGTGATTCCGGGGAGTAGGGAAAATACTCATTATTCCTCCCTGCAGCATCCCCTAGTGGCCCCCATGGCATCCAGCAGGGCTGTGTATAAAAACTACAATGTCCGTGATGCCCTGCTGGTCTTCTGGGGACCTCCATACTGCAAGGAGAGCTCCACCTGGCAGCTTAGGGGTATTGACTGGGATAAAGGGCCGGCCATTCACCACATTATGTATATTGGAATGTTTTGAAATAAACAGATGCCCATTGATTAGAAACTTCTTATTTATTACAAGGTGATGAAAATCCAGAGGCGATCCCAGGGTCAATGGCAGAAATCAGGGGCATCTCAGGGCCCAGCCTCTCCCTCGTAACCATACAAAAGGCCAGTTTAGTTCATTAACTTAAGTTAAACACATATATATCTGGGATAGATAGATAGATAGATAGATAGATAGATAGATAGATAGATAGATAGATAGATAGATAGATAGATAGATAGATAGACTGGGCAATTCTGAACAGTTCGTCCTCCCAAAATGAGACATGACACTGCTTTGGTTTAGCCCCATTCCAGACGCCCGCATAGTTGTCTGGGGCCTATAGTTTTGAAGGCCAGCCCTGTTGGAGTCCCTGGGTGACATCAGGGGCTGCTGTTGGGAATACACCCCCCTGTTTTGGGAGGCTTTCAAATGATCTTTCCATTATGTGAAGCAGTAGCTCCTGTAGTACTCCCTGGTCTATCATAAAATGAAGGCACCTCGCTCCAGAGTTGAGGCAGAGCGCAAAACTCAGCTGGAGGAGTGGAAGGAGGTACTGTGTTCACTGCACATTGTGGTGTGGAGTTTGGAAAAAAGTACTGCGAATAAAAAAAATCACTGTATTTGTAGCCGGGACTGTCTTAGTGTAGTTGTGTTTGAGGTTTGGGGCTTAGATAGATAGATAGGTATTGTTTTATTTTTAAAAACAAACTTCATTGATAAAGACATCAGTCAACTACACAAAAGCTTGTCCATTACTCTGTTATTACACATTACATTATTAAAAATACATTTTCAAGTTAAAATATTTTTGAAAACACAATTGAACCCACAATCTCCTCTAAAAAGCAAACCAAATTTCTTCATTAATACAGTCACATAATATACTATTCACACACCATATGGTTTTGAACTTGTCAAGATTCTTTGTGGATTTTTAAAAATTAAAATCCATCAAAATGCAACTAATGCACAGTATTTTAAAACTACAATTGGATCTATGGGTGGCACGGTGGCTCATTGGGTAGCGCTGCTGCCTCGCAGTAAGGAGACCTGGGTTCTCTTCCCGGGTCTTCCTTGCGTGGAGTTTGCATGTTCTCCCCGTGTTTGCGTGGGTTTCCTCCCACGGTCCAAAAACATGCAGGTTAGGTACATTGGTGATCCTAAATTGTGCTTGGTGTGTAGGTGTGTGTGTAGGTGTGTGTGTGCCCTGCTGTGGGCTGGTGCCCTGCCTCGGATTTGTCCCTGCCTTGTGCTGGCTGGTTCCCCGTGTTAGGATATAGCGGGTTGGACAATGACTGACCGACAACTGGATCTTGCAACCCACCCCCTACAATTTTATATTTTCTGGCTTTACATATGGCTAATTTACTTTGCCTCATAATAAAGTTTGCCAAATTTACATTGTCTAGCCCACCCTAGTGTACACCATTCCCAATCCCCCAACAAGCCTCTCTAATAAACAAAAGGCTTCAACCTTGTACAAAACATAAAACAGTGAAAACTGTCTCTCTTTCCCTACTCTGTCAATGGTGGCTTGTACAGAGACCTCCAGGTTAGCTCTGAGAATTCTCTCTCTCCAATCTTTCTCCTCCATGGAGTGTCTGGCATCATCCTCATGGAATCTCAGTGTCTTACTTTTATGCAAATCCAGTACATTTTTTTCCCTGTAGCTGTTGGTAATGGCAGATCCATCAGCCTCTCCACTCAAATAAATTTTCTAGATAGATAGATAGATAGATAGATAGATAGATAGATAGATAGATAGATAGATAGATAGATAGATAGATAGATAGATAGATAGATAGATAGATAGATAGATAGATAGATAGATAGATATCGCAAAAATGTATTGGTCATTTAGATTTTACAGAAGCTCAATAATTATATAAGTGAATCTGGAAGGAAACTGGACAGCCGGGGGGAATACATGGATGGAGAAGGAGGGCAGGGGACCAGAGCTGGGACATGTGAGCTGTAACCAGTTTGCCTGCACGTTATTAAACATATTGTGCATGGAAAATGAATAAAAAGATAGACGACTCCGTCATTTACTTTTCAACTAATGTCGGCCAGAACCGCTCTTCTTTTCATTAACCCTCACTGCACTGGATTTTGGGTGACAGCCTTGTTATTTTTAAGTAACCTTCATTCTTCTTGATCAAATTTCTTTATGAAAGGGGCCATCATCCATTTGCTTTTGTAACCCATCTAGCTAACTGAGGGTTATGTGTTCCCTGTGGTTATCCTAGCATCAATACATTCATGTTGGGAAACAATCCTGAAACAGGACACCACTCCCTTGCGAGGCAGACTGAATATACAGGGAAAACTGAGTGTCACTAGTGAACCCAACCTTCATGTGTCTTAGAGAATCCAGAGTACCTGGAGAGAAGCCACACAAACATGGGGAGCATGAGCAGACTCCACATGGGTGGTGACCTCAGTGGACTATAGCTCTGAGGGGTCAGCGCTAACTAGTGTGCTGCTCTCTGTGAAAGGCTCCATGAATTCAAATACTGTAACATAACAAACAGTGTGTATAAATATACATAACACAAATACATATTGTATATTGTCAGTCACACATGCTGGGCGCTCTGCACAAGAGGTAAAATGGAGGGAGGGTGGTTTAAATCAGACAAAGCCACTATCTTCTCTTCCTTCTTCCACCCCAGTGAGGAGGGTGATCCCACACCAGATGAATGGCCTCACTTCCAGGATGCTTCTGGCCTGAATACGATAAGAACAGACACAACCAGACGTCAGCGTTCACTTTGGGCCTGCCTCTGCTGGACGCACTCTGACCCACAGAAGCCATGCACTATCAAATCAAATCAAATTTCATTTGTCACATTCAAATTTTACTTAAGCTATAAGGTGTAGTGAAGTGCTTAGCTGCTCAACTCCAATGACTGTGCCTTTAAGAAGAATATAAAAGAACAATATCAATAATAAATGGCATTATAAATATCAAAAGGCATAAAAAAGTGGTAAAAAATAATTAAATAAATAATGTAAGACAGTTAACAATGGGGCATCATGTCCAGTATTTCTAGACTGTGGACAGAAGCTCCTCCTCAGTCGCTCTGAAGTGACTTTAGGCAGCCCAGACAAGGATCCGCTCTTGAGATGATTGTTTTATTTGCCCATCACTTTAGTGTAGATGTCCTTGAATTATGGGGGTACTCACTCAATGGGGTGTTCAGCTAACCTCACCACTCTCTGCAGAGCTTTGCGGTTTTGCTGCGTGTTGTTCCCAAACCAGACAGTAATACTTCCTGTCAGGATACTCTTGATTGTGGATTTATAGAAGTTCCTTAGTAGCTCGGAGGGCAGCCTGAAATCCATGAGATGCCTGAGGTAGTAGAGACGTTCTTGTGCCTTCTTTACCAAGTGTGTTTGGACCAGTCTAGGTCCTCTGTGATGTGGACGCTGAGGTACCTAAATCTGTCCACCCTCTCCACTTGAGTGCTGTTAATATAGAGGGGTGGCAGTGGCTCTGCTGTTTAATCCCAAAGTCCACAATCAGCTCCTTTGTTTCCTTTCACTCGCAGATTCTGTCTTGCTGAAGACTCTTAGTGCTCTTTACTTTGGTTAACTTTTCATTTTTCACTTGTAACTGCCATATAGGATTGTCCAGCATCCCATCCAGAAAGAAAGAAAGGGGATCCTTTGCCAGGAGCGGAGGCCAGAAGGACAGAAGGATTGGGAGAGTATATACCGTATTTACTCATGTATAAATCGGGTCTTGAAACCCAAAAAATCGATCATAAAATCAGACCCCAACTTATACGCCTGTTCAAAAATACAACACATTTTTTTTACATCTTCTTGCCTCCTCCAATCTCGCACCAGTTTCTCAGACGCATCAAATTTTGTTTCAGCAGTGCAGTTACCAGTTTCTTTCGCCACTTCAAGGACTTTTAACCCTTAAACCGCCGGAATCAGCTATACTTGGTTCCCAATGCAATTTGCCAGCACACCGTAGCCGAGTAAATTTGGCAAAGTACATTCGTTGAACGCTACAACCGGCTAAAGTCGGTTTCCAGTACAATTTGGAAACACACTGGAGCCGAGTATATTCAGCGACATACATTCGGTGACGTACATTCATTGAACTCCGCAACCAGCTAAAGTTGTTTCCCAGTGCAATTTGCCAGTACGCAGGGGCCGAGTATATTTGGCGACGTACATTCATTGAACGCCACAACCGGCTATAGTAATACAGTAATGTATAGCAATTTGCCAGCACGCTGGAGCTGATCAGTCAGTGCCGTACATTTGTTGAGCAGCCACCTCATGACCACTGCCGGCCCCTGCAGCTCTGCAGCCTCACTGTCCTTGGGACTCAGCTGCTGCACTAGACTAGCCTGCCAGCATCAGCCCTTACCTCTGTGTGCTTGCGTGCTGCCAGTCCAAGCGCAGTTGGCTCAGTGATTTACTGAATTTCATCAATGGTGCCAGTTGCACCTTGTACATATAAATAATTGATTGTTGCAGTAGTTTTTTTAATAGCTTTTACAGTTCATTAGCAGTGTATAAAATGATCAATGTTGCAGTAATTGTGATGCTCTTTGCATGAAAAAAAAATACATGTTCCATGCAAATTTCACATTTTCTTTGTGAATTGTGACTTTTACTTAAAAAGTGCAGCAAAAAAGTATTTGGCATCCGGGGGGGTGCATTAACCCCCAAGTATGTGACAGTTTAAGGGTTAATTTCAAACCAGCTTCATATTTTCTTCTGATCGAACGCTCCATCATAGATAAGGGATACTCTTACGATAAAGGTGCATGAGGGTTTGAGATACTTAACAACACAAATCAGTGCAAACATCACTTCGGAATAGTTCAGGTATTACCGTGTGGTGACGCAGGCACAATACATGGAAAAAAAAGGCAGTGTGCTCCGTGGTTACTTTCTCAGGTGGGCGTTAGCATATCATAATCTCTTGGACCGATAGTGTGAGTTTTCCACATTCAACTTATACGACCGACATTATAAATACCAGAAATTATACAGTAAAATCAACCCTCGACTTATCCGCGGGAGAACTTAATCGTGAGTGTATACGGTACTTACCCTGACGTGCTAGACAGCAGAGTCCATGTGTAGCTGCTCCCATTTTCCAGACCATGGGGCAGTCTGGGAATTGTAGTTCCATGACTCCACTCCGTTGGGCCCTTGAGCAAGGCCCTTAACCCACAATTTCTCTGCCCTGCGTATGACGCTAACTTGCATCCAGTCCTGTAAGCATGTCCTCCAACTTACAGGGAAATCTTGGGGGTTTCTGGCAGGATTGGCATTCCAGCCATAGTAAAAAACCTCACAGTGTTCAGTGTGATGTTGAGGTGTCACCCTAGGGTTTGTTGTGTGGTGGGTGCTTTAACACGCTGTAATCAGCGCATGCTCCCAATGTCTGTTCTCTCTCTGGAGACAGCCCAGCTAGGTGTCATGGTTGCCACCAGAGGAGCTACAGGGATCGACTATCCCTACCTTTTGCCTCTTCCTCCTGACCTCATCCAGACTTTGCCCAAACACCGGAAGTACTTCAACTGTCTGGCTTTAAAAGGGGCCTTCTGTCTTTCCACAGGGGTTTGGAATTGGGAGGCAGTGGACAACACTTGAGAGGAAGAAGAGGAGTTAAGAGGAAGAGAATAAAAAAGGAAGGATTTGCCATCTAAATATGAACTGAGTTATATATAAGGAACTTGAATGAAAATATAATTGAACCCTTGACAGTAAGTGTAACGGTCTGGATTTCGAGGCTAGGGGGCACTCCCTGTCTTCCACTAACTGTTTATTAGCATTTTATTTATCATTTTTATTTTGTGTATTTTTCTCATCTCTTCTGAGTAGTCATACAAGTATAGGTTTCATTGCATCAATTAACACGGTACAATAAAGCTGACTTGACTACCAAACAAAAACTGATAAAAAGACAATCAGTTCATAACAATTGAAGACTCTCTTATTGTTGTCTCTGTGCTGTTGTCCTCTTACATCTGTTTCTGTTGGTCAGAAGGTTTCTTAAACAGAAATGGCAGCAGTGTGTCCCTTCCCCAGCTCTGTAAACGTCTCGTATAAAATTAGGCCAAATGGCGGCAGCCCATTTTACGAGGGTAGTAAATGGTAGAAGCAAAGCCCACAGCCTCATTTAAACTTAAAGCTGTCACCATCACCAAAGCAGCTCATCAAGAGATAAACAACGTGCAGCCTGTGACTCAAATGTTTTATTTGCAGAACAATAAAATGAAAAAAGAACCTGGTATGTACTAATAATCCCTTACATGGACTTCTCTTAATCCCCGTTTGGTCAGACTTTGAAGGCTTGACTCCTTAAGTCTCTCATCATAGCTCACGTCTTAGTTCTCTTCTCTGTTATATTAAGCAACCTGTTACTCTCTAGTAAGTAGTGTGTGTATGTGTTTTTTGTATAAGTTCATAAATTAAGCTGTGTTTTTACTAAATGAAGCAGAAATTTAGATAGATAGATAGATAGATAGATAGATAGATAGATAGATAGATAGATAGATAGATAGATAGATAGATACTTTATTAATCCCAAGGGGAAATCTTTTTTGCTTTTTTTAAATTTTGTTCATTTCAGTTTTCTGGTAATATAAGCCTGCACTGGTGTGTGTTATTCGTGATGTTTGGTTTTGGTTACAATTAAGAGAAGAAACGCTCTCAAATATTGAATTAAAAAGTAAATGACGGAGTTAACGCCGTTTATACTTTACTCTTATGACGTCAGATTTGGAGACACGCCCCTGTGCATGCCGAGCTCACACGTGTTTTCTCCGTCAGCTGCGCACAGAAATGTTTCTAGCTACGCGGTGATGTGGACGCGGCGGCAGTGTACCCAAAAATGGTGACTTTCAACGAGGGACCGGTTACGTGGGTACGAGAATGATAAACGAGGGGCTGAATATAACACATCAGGTCATCAAAACGCAAGGCAGACAAGCAAAACCATTTGAAAAACATCTGTTCATCACGTAGGTCACCCACTCACAAGAATATTACATTCGTCCTTCCTTCATCGCTTTCTTGTCCTCTGCTGTGACATTATTAGCTATGCGACACTGATCAAACGCAGTCATTTAACGACTAGAAGAATACCCACGATCTGTACTCCAAGCATATTCCAGGCTATAAGCCTCACAAGACGTGGCAAAAATTACAGTTTCTTATAAGTGTCAATCGAACATCAATACACGTTTCTGGGAAATAAGTGAATAAATAAAAAAAAATGAAACAATGAGATTCATTAAATGTAAAATAACTCATCGATGGTGAAGCTGAAACTGACTAAAGAGTGAAAACCTGCAGCTATACGGGCTCTGAACTTGAGCACCGCCGCTTTACTGTCCAATCTCTCAACCCTGTGCTGCCATCTACTGGCCACATAATCGCATCACAATGTGAAGCCACCACCGTCATCGTTTTTATTTTGCTTGTCACGATGAGGTCGGTTTCATACAGAATCTAATAAAGACAAGCACGACTTTATCAGGGGGGGCACGGTGACGCAGTGGTAGCGCTGCTGCCATAGGCGGTTTTAGACGGGGGCCAACAGGGGCCAGTGCCCCTGTAGAACTGGCCCTGGCCCCTGTTATGGCCCATCTGCTGAAAAGATAAAATTTTAATTAACTACTTACGGTGATGTTCCGAGCCCCCATGAAAAACACTGACCCCCACCTTGGCCCCCCTGGTAAATTTGGTCTGGAACCGCCACTGGCTGCTGCCTCGCAGTAAGGAGACCTGCGTGGAGTTTGCATGTTTTCCCCGTGAGTTTCCTCCGTGTACTTTACTCCGGTCTCCTCCCACAGTCGAAAGAAGTTGCATTGGCGTTCCTAAATTGTCACTACTATGTGCTTGGTGTGTGTGTTCTGCGGTGGGCTGGCGCCCTGCCCGGGATTTGTTCCCTGCCTTGTGCCCTGTGTTGGCTGGGATTGGCTCCAGCAGACCCCGTGACCCTGTAGTTAGGATATAGCGGGTTGGATAATGGATGGATGGACGACTTTATCGGCAGAATCTATTATAAAAAGCAAGCATTTACCAGGTCAGCTTTAGGAATAAAAGTTATGTAAATTTCTATATATTCTTTATTCCAATAAATATGTTATGAATTCATCAAAACACTTCTGTTTTCCTTTGTCATGCCGTCCGTTTAGTACACAAGTACCGAATAAACATTTCAAAGTTAAACAGACCCCAGATGGCCGCCTAATACGTGTCAGTATTGTGTTAATCATTAACATGATGTTGCCGTATTTTTAGTGTTATGCAGCATATGGCATTGATCTGTATAGTGCCTTTCGGCATTCCCTGTTTAAATTCTACCTGTTATACCCGTCACACGTCTCTGGTGTCGTATATGTTTCGTAGTTGCGCAATGTTGGTCGAAGCCCTATAATTAATGCGAAAACAGACATACATTCATTTAATATGGTAGACCAGGTAATGGCAAACGAAACACGTGGAAAGTAGAACGCAAGATAATAATAGGAACCATTAACAGCTGCTTTGAGTCAAGTACAAAATTGAAATATATGAATTTAAAAATAAATGAAATAACAATTATCTCTGCTACTATGTACATTATACGGCTCAAGCAAAACAAAATGATTGCGAAGCTTTCACAAATTACATTTAAGAAAATTTCAGGACTGACATGTTGTCCAGCAGCGGCCCTGTCACTACCTGCAGTTCAAGGAGAGATGCATAAACTCAGAGATGATGGTGTGTGTATGTGTGTAGTCACAAGTGGCGGTGGATCTCAGGGATAACAGTAAAGGGTTTACAGAGGACTGGTCTGACAGTCTAGTTGGAGAAACATTTATCTGATAAACAAAGCACAAATGTTTTATTCATACATTTTGTTGAAAAAGGCATTCATTCTTAAAAGTGTAAGGTGCAGGGGTGCCCATCTCCGATCCTAGAGGACCACCATGTCTACAAGTTTTCATCCTAACCGTTTTCTTAATTAGAGACCCATGTTTTTTGCACTGTTACTTCAGGTGGGCTCTGTCCTGGGGTCCCTCCTTTTCATTATTTACCTCCTTCCCCTTGGCAATATCTTTCGTAAATATAACTTTAGCTTCAGCTGTTATGCTCTGTCTCACTAGCAAACCTACTGTTTCTTTTCCACCCTCCTCGCTTATTGATTGCATAGCAGAAATCAAATCCTGGTTTTCTTCAAATTTTCTTAAACTAAACAGTGACAAAACTGAGGTTCTTCTCATTGGTACACATTCAACATTATCCAAAACTGACAATTTTTCCTTTGTTGTTGATAATTCCTCTGTCTCCCCTTCCCCACAGGTTAAGAGTCTGGGTGTCATCCTTGGCAGTACTTTATCCTTTCACTCCCACATCAATTACGACGTAACATTAATCATATTCGACCCTCCCTCACTCCCCACACCAATGCTATCCTTGTTCATAGCCTTGTCACTTCTCGTCTGGATTTTTGCAATTCCCTCACAAACCTCTTTATAAGCTTCAACTGGTCCAGAATTCAGCTGCCCACATCATCACTGGAACCCCCTCTGTTCACCAGATCATTCCCGTCTTGCTGCAGCTTCACTGGCTTCCAGTTAAGTTCCACATTCAATTCAAAATTCTTCTGTTAACTTTTAAGGCTATCCATAACCTTGCCCCTCCATATTTGTCCGACCTCCTCCATGTTGCCATTCCCTGCTGCACCCTTAGATCCTCTTCCTCCATCCACTTGACTGTCCCCTTCGTCTGTCTTACCACTACGGGGAGCAGAGCATTCAGTTGCTCTGGAACTCATTACCATCTGAGCTTAGAAATATCAATTTATTCTCACTTTTCAGATCTAAACTTAAAGCTCATTTGTTTAAGACTGCTTTTTCTCTTTGACTACAATTGATGTCTGATTTTAAATTTTGTATTTAAATTTTGTTTATAATTTGTGTTTCATCTATTGTTCGGTGTCCTTGAGTGTTTAGAAAGGCACCTACAAATAAATAAAATGTATTATTATTATTATTATTAAATAAAAAAAATGTATAATATAAGGGATGTATGTATTGAACTTGTTTTAACATTCCCATTAATACTGTACAATGCATAATCCAGTTTACATACATATTCAGGCCAGAGAGAAGCCAAGGGACATCATAGCCAAGTGGGGGAATGCTGACAACTAGGTGTCCCACCCAGCGGGAATGTCGATGGCATGAGAAGACGCTTCTGACTTCATGTTGGATCCTCGTCATTATCACCATTCACATATTTTCATATTCATAGAATGGGACGGAGTGGTGGCTCTGAGGTTAGGGATCTGTTTTGGCAATCGGTAGGTTGCCGGTTCAAATCCCGTAAACGCGAAAAGTGACTCTACTTCATTGGGTCCTTGAGCAAGGCCCTTAACCTGCAATTGCTCCATCCTGGGTATGACGTTAATCTGCATCAAGCCCTGCAAGTAGGCCCTCCAACCTGCAAGGAAAAATCTGGGGGTTGGTGGCAGAATTGTCACTCCAGCCACCATTAGAAACCTCACACTGTTCCACTCCATTTGAACTAGTGTGGTGCTGAGGATCCTGAGTCAGTTTGTCATGTGGTGGGTGCGGCAGTGCGCTGTACCAGCGTGTGCTCCTAACCTCTCTCTCTCTCATAGAATTCCTGTCAGATGGACTGTGTGCCAAAGTAGCACGTTCCCCTGTTCTCATCATTGATGGCTCCTGCAGACTCTGGCTCTGTTTTGGCCCATCAGCACTTTTAAAATTCCCTACTTGTGTGTCCTTCACATGTCTCTCTTGCCTTTCCTCCTGTTGTCATTTGCCCATCTCTCTGCCAGTCTCTTTCTCTCAGTTGGAATTGCATGGCTTTGAAATAAACGTCACAGATTGCATTGGCATAAAATAACCTTCTTGTGGGGATTTCACCGTATTGCAATACCTTTATGCAAATTTAGAAATCAGTGACAAGAAAACGAGAAAAAAACAGAAAATATTGAAATAGTTCTGGAAAAACTGCATCACACTCCATATGGCAACCATGCCAACTTATTTTACCTCAGGTGCACATTCATTAAAAATGATATTGAAGAAAGAGCTACATAAAGCCAGTACATGTGATCATTTTGAGTTAAATTAATGTAAGGTCACTGTTGAAAATGAACTTCATAGAGTCCTTTTTGGACTGAATTGAAGCAAATTGCATTCTTCATTATGTTAACCACAATGTTTCAATGAAGCGTTATTGTGAGTTTACCACCATACAACAATGCTCTTGAACACTGAAACAATGAATGAATATTGACAGCTGTAATAAGAAATAGTCGGAGGCAGAAAAAGGTTTGGAGACGGCCACCCCGTAGGCCAGGCAGCAAAACAAAAAAACACGTCTTTACAAACGGAGTTCAAAATGGAACTGGCAAACAAGGAAGTTCTCTGGTTTATGTATTGCACGAGCAGGAAGAGGTGGAGTCAGGGAGGCCGGAAAAGGAAGTGGGTTCTGGACCGGATAGGACGTGATTAGAGGATGCCGGAAGTGACATCATCAGTGGGTGGATCGGAGGCGGTGCTACTGGGAGGTACGGTCTTCACTTAAAAGGAGAGAGTATTAGAAGGCAGCGCCAAGCCCTGGTCCGGCTGAGAAATGACACCATTTGAGCCTGTAAACTTTAGAAGAGATTAGAGATTATTAGAACAATCTAGACGAGAACAGGCCATTCAGCCCAACAAAGCTCGCCAGTCCTATCCACTTGTTTCCTCCAAGAAAACATCAAGTCGAGTTTTGAAAGTCCCTAACGTCTTACTGTCTACTGTCTACCATGTGTACTTGTGTGACACAGCTAAAACACTCCTTAAATTTAAATTGCACATGCATTTATCTGTTTAAAATCGTTGTTTTAACCACCTATTATATTACAGTATTTTACTGTGAAAATATACAGTTTGTGTGATGTATTCTTTATAGGATTTTTTACTTTCTTGTATACAAAGTGTAGGGAATGTATTGGAATCGTCCAAAAATTTCATTTCAAGATTTTGATGAATCTCGACATTATAGACTTCCCTGAGTCAGAAAATAACATTTTTAGAATTACAGTATGTCTGTGTGTGAGTGGGTGTTAATACGATAACTTGAGTGCGCTTTCACTTCAGTCAACCAAATTTTGCGTACAAGTATTAGGTACAAAATGTACTGTAGATTTCTTTAAATTTTGGGCTTTTTCCATTAACCGGAAGTGGAACTTTACCTTTTATTCATGTAACTGCAGAGTCCGATTTATTCAACTTTACTTTTGTAACAATTGTTTATGGTGCCAAGCCTTCACAGTTGAAAGTCCTGCCTGCCATCTAAGAGCTGCAGAACTAATGCTGCCATTTCTTCTTTTCTTCAGGTTGCTCAGTACATTAGGTTTGAAATGCCTGTACTGATGAACCTCAATCACCAAGCTGCAGGAAAAAGAGGACCGTGAGTTGCAGAAGCTGAAAAGCAAGTAGGTCACAGAAACGGGGCTACGTATACATAATCATCAGCCTATGGTGGGACTGAGTATTACAGGCTTGGTGGGAAACGGAAGCAATAAAGTTTGCAAAATAAAAAGGTGTGATACGTGTCTTCTGCACAAAAGGGCTACAGGGGTTGAATTATGAGGAAAGATTACTGAGCCTTTACAGTTTACGAAGAAGAAGATTAAGTGCTGACATGACTGAAATGTTTAAAATTATGAAGGGAATTAGTCCAGTGGATCGAGACTGTGACTTTAAAATGAGTTCATCAAGAACACGGGGACACAGTTGGAAACTTGTTAAGGGTAAATTTCACACAAACATTAGGAAGTTTTTCTTTACACAATAAACGATAAACACTTGGAATAAGCTACCAAGTAGTGTGGTAGACAGTAAGACGTTAGAGACTTTCAAAACTCGACTTGATATTTTTTTGGAAGAAATAAGTGGATAGGACTGGCGAGCTTTGTTGGGCAGAATGGCCTGTTCTCGTCTAGAGTTTTCTAATGTGCTAAATATTATTAACTTGATTTGATTTGTTGTTGATGGTTCTTTAATGTGAAAAATATCCATCCTCATATCTGAGTATACGAGAAAGTCAAGGGGAGATCACTCCCAGTTTTTACAGTGCCTCAAATCAGACAGTACTAAAAGCTTTTAACTTATCTTGTGGGAAAAAAAAATGTGCGTACACTCTATTGTGACCACAAGGTGGCACCAGGGAGCTCCACACTAAAGCACCACACGTTGATAGAATCAAATAAAGGATTTCTGAAGCACCTCTCCAACTCTCCATTCCATAACATGCCACAAATTTAGCTATGAACACAATAAACCAATGAATCTTTCCTCCTTCATTCCTCCAGCTGAGTGTTGCCCACTTCCTCCCGCCTCAGACTCCAGGAGCTATGGAAGTGGGCTCCTTTTAAGGCAAACCTGGGAGTAAGTCTGGTGACGTTATGTGGCCTGTTGATAATGCTTCCAGACTACAAGAAAGTCAGGGAGATCCTCCCCTGGCAGTGCCCTCTACCATACCCACGGTAACCATACAGGGCTGCTCTTCCTGACTCCAACTTCCTTGCAGCCCTGTGGGTAAAAAGACAGGGACCCTACATGAGGAGCATGTACATGGGGGGATGACTTGCTCCCCTGCTGGTTCCTGATGTCTTTGAGCATCCGAATCAAGACGGGAATCATAAGGTGTCCCCGCCGGGTGTTGCAAACACTTATTCCATCCTTCCATTATGGCATCCCAGCCGGGTAAGGAATTCACCTCTGTCCTGGGTGGGACATCCACACTATATAGTGCCAAACACTATGGTGCCCTGAAATGTGGGGTAGAAAAAGTGTTGTCATGTCTACATGCTGTGGCCAAAATGTATGTAAATCCTCTTAAATGAAAATCTGCAACGTGCACTTTAATTACAATGACTGAATTGTCTGATTTGTAATTTTAAACTGTGGAGCAGAGGGGTGAATCAAGGAAAAATGTATTGTGACAACTCTAGGGGGCGTACCAGCCACCCAGCCCGACACAGACAGACGCCGGAGGCACACTTGTATAAACACAAACATTTTTTATTGTTGCTCTTCACTCGTCATTCCCACGAGTACACAGCACACCTGAACACATGTATTCCTCTTTTCTCTCCTTCTTTTTTCTCTCTTTCCCCTCTACTCTCCCCAACAAGCTTCATCCTCCTCCTCCTACTGACTCTGGCTCACCAAGTAATGTCTGCTGGCCCCTTATATAAGGCACCCAGAAGTGCTTCAGCTGTTTGTTGCCTCACTTCTGGGTGTGGTGGACGAACCACCCACATGGGCTCAGTAACAACTGCATCTCCCCCTGGCAGCATCCCTGGATCTCCATCACCCATGAAGCCCTGCAGGAGTCTGAGGAACCGTTGACACCCAGGGAGGCTGCCATCTACCGTTCCAGTGGAGGTAATGCTCTGTCTACACATGTTCCCCCAGTACTTCCAAGGAAGAGGGGTCCCAGCCAGGCAATGATCCTGGCCATCAAAGACAGTGTCTTTGTCCCAAATATACAGAGGGCACTGTACTCTTGAAATTGCCTATGTCCTTAATGCAGTGTAGTGGTGGTCACTGCTCCACTTGGTTCAAATCCAGCCCAGGTGTTGCCCGCGAGGAGTTTGTACATCGGCCACATGTCCAGATGCCCATCCTAATGACACAGGGGTCACCTTGAGCAGCAGCCCTCATTGGACTGGGCTCTTGCATGGGGTCATTCAGGGTAAGAACAACATCACTGGAATAAGGGGGCTCAGAAAAACAATGAATTCATTATTGAACCGTCTTTTATCCATCCCTCATTTACATATGCCCACTTGACTGAATTCATGGTTGTCATTCCAAATATTTTTCCCAAATCTCTTACCCAAGAACGAATGAAGTTTTCAGTTAGTGGACTTTCTTTTTTGTAGGTTGAGTCACAACTAACATTCAAATGGAGGGCACTTTCTTTAAAGCAGACCTTTTTATTGCACTGCCATTCCTCCGAGTTTCCATTTGCCATAATGAAATGCTTTCAATCTGGAAAACGTGTGCTCTCACGGGATACATGTCATGTTTCATCAGTTGTAAATAAAAGGCGTACTAAACATCATGTCGCAGAAGGTGGAAGCTGAGGCCCAAAATGAGATGTCGTAGCTCTTCGGAAGCTTCATTACAGCCCCTGTAAATGCTGGTGACAAACTAAACTGCCGTGCATCAGCACACAAAGAGAGCCATACAGTATATAAAAAAGACAGAGGAGATAAACAAAGAAAGACACACGGAAGACAGAAGAGTCGGCTGTCCTTTATCTGTAATTAGCGGCTCAGCGGCTGGAGGTGTCGTCTCACGGCAACTTTGGTTCAGTTCCTGTCTCTGTCTGTTTGCACGTTTCTTCATTTAGGCTTCTCATGGTACCCTGCTTGCTTGTCACATCACAAAGATGAATGGTGACTCTAATTTGATCTGTTAAGTGTGAATGTGTTCTGGGATGAATCATTTTTTCATCAAAGCTTGCTTTGTCTTTCATCCCTACCAGACC